>NC_058085.1:127765053-128065053 GCF_014858855.1 Bufo gargarizans
GTTCCACCTCCAAAGGTGGATATGACCATATCTAAGCTCTCCAAAAGAACTCTAGTCCCCTCAGACGACGGCAGCAACCTAAAGGACCCCCTAGACAGACGAGCAGAGTGCACGCTTAGACGCAACTACTCAGCTGCCTCCGCCTCTGCCTCGGTTGCTATAGCGTGCTCTGAAGTATCAGAGTTTATCCGTGCGTGCACTCTCAGAATCCAATCGGACTTGGATTCTGGGGTTGCCCGGGACGACATCCTGGACCAATTTAAGACTCTCTTACTGGGGATTGATTTCTTATCAGATTCCTCCCAACAACAATTAAAATTAGCAGCCAAATCTATGGCGCTTTCTTCAGCCAGCAGGCGCCCACTCTGGTTAAAACCATGGGCGGCGGACAATACCTCCAAGTTTAACCTTTGCTCCCTTCCCTATGAACCAGGTAGATTGTTCGGTTCTGAATTAGATTCTCTCATGGAGAACTTAGCGGACAAGAAAGGTAAATCCCTCCCCCAGCAGTCCTTTCGGGGTCGAGGAAGATTTCAGGGGGGAGATAGAACGCAGAGGCGTTCTGAAGGTAGTAAGAGAGGTAGGGGTTGCGGTCATGGAAACCGCAGGGCTGATCTATGACTCTCTAGAGCCCGTCAATTCCCCTTCCCCTCCCGCCGGTGTTCCAGAGGAAGGACCAGTTTTCAGTCCCCCAGTCGGTGGACGTTTGAGTTTATTCAAAAGTTTTTGGATGCAAAAAATTCCAGACCCTTGGGTGCTACAGGTGATAGCATCAGGGTACAAAATAGATTTAATTTCCCTTCCTCTGGACAAGTTCGTCCTAACAAGGACTTTAGCACCCGACAAACAATCAATCCTGGAAGACTCGGTTCTTCAGTATATACGGAAAGGAGCATTATAGGAGGTTCCTCCTCACGAATGGCGGCAGGGGGTATATTCTCCCATCTTTCTGGTACCAAAACCATCAGGAGATGATCATCGATTTACGTTACTTAAATCGTTTCATCAGGAAGAAGCGTTTCCGGATGGAAACCATTCGCTCTGTATTAAACATCCTGAACCCAGGAGATATGATGGTAACTATAGACCTGAAGGATGCTTACCTTCATGTTCCCATCTACCCAGCACACAGGAAATATCTCAGAGTTGCTGTGGCCTTGCAAGGGGTAGTGAAGCACTACCAGTTTGCTGTATTGCCCTTCGGCATATCCTCAGCTCTGCACACCTTCACAAAGGTAGTGGCTCCTGTGGTTGCCCATTTAAGACTTCTTGGGCTAGAGGTCGTACCGTACTTGGACGATTGGCTTTTAAAAGCCGCAAACGCAGACGTCCTGCAGAGTCAGCTTCAACAAGCTCTCCAGATTCTCCAGGGTATGGGTTGGCTGATAAATTGGGACAAGTCGCACTTAATCCCGTCAACCACGAGAACGTTCTTGGGGTTTGTGATCGATTCACAACTGATGACCCTGTACCTGTCCCCACAGATGAGGGACAGAGTAATAAAAGCCGCACAGTCTCTTATACCACCCAAATGAGTCTCCATAAGGGTTCTTATGAGGATGTTAGGCCACATGTCAGCATCTGCAGAGGCAGTTCCTTGGGCCTTATGGCACTTATGCCCACTTCAGGAGGAGGTCTTAGCAGCTTGGAGTCGCAAGCCCAAAGACCTAGACAGAATACACTCTCTGTCGGTAGAAGTCCGTTCTTAGCTCAAGTGGTGGAAGAACCTAAAAGATGGGAGGTCTTTGGTTCAACCTTGTTGGATCACGTTGACCACGGACGCTTCCCTGCTGGGCTGGGGAGCCCACCTGGAGGACAACCCAGTACGAGGTACTTGGAATCCCTAGGAGAAAATCTTCTCATCCAACTGGAGAGAGCTGAGAGCAGTCAAACTAGCCCTCCTTCATTTTGCTCCTCTCATCCGCAGTCAGGCGGTGAGAGTCCGGACAGACAACACAACTGTGGTCGCTTACCTAAACAGACAGGGAGGGACGAAATCTTAAACCCTCCTGAGGGAGGTGGGTTCTATTCTCTCTTGGGCAGAGATCAATCTATCCCACCTAATGGCAGTCCATATCAAAGGAGATCTCAATGTGGTGGCAGATCACCTGAGTCGGGGCCTACCGGTTCCAAGAGAATGGTCCCTGAACAAGAGTATCTTCTCCATGATAGTCCAGCGGTGGGGTACCCCGGAAATCGACCTGATTGCTACCCGATTGAACGCCAAGGTGAGCAAGTTCTGTTCCCTTTACAGGGAGGACAACCCGGTAGCGATAGACGCTCTGTCCATAACTTGGAGGTTCAGGCTGGCATATATCTTCCCTCCAATTTCCATGATACCGAGGGTATTGATGAAGATCAAGCAAGACCAGACCTCAGTGATTGCCATCATGCCATTCTGGCCGAAGAGGTCTTGGTTCACCCAGCTCATGCAGATGAGTCAGGGCAATTATTGGAGACTTCCCCTAATACAGGACCTTGTGTATCAGGACACAGGTCCCTGTCTATATCTGAGGAGGCTCAATCTGACAGCCTGAAGATTGACAGGTCCCTTCTAGAAGCTAGAGGGTTATCTGTGGAGGTCTTGAGAACAATTTCTCACTCCAGAGCGGAATCTACAAGCAAAAAGTATTCTAGAATCTACAGAATATTCCTGCAATGGTGTAATGACAGAGAGGTAGTTGCCTCAGACCCTCCTCTCTCCGCTATTCTACAATTCCTCCAGGATGGTCTAGACAAGGGTCTAAGCCCATCTACACTCAGAGCTCACGTCTCTGCTTTATCGGCATGCCTCAGCAGACCGATTTCTCAGGACCACCTAATCAAGAGGTTCCTGAAGGGAGCCGAGAGGCTTAAACCCAGAATCTTGAGACCAATCCCGCAGTAGGATTTAACAGTGGTTCTAAAAGGGTTGTGTGTTCCCCTTTTGAGCCTTTGAATGAGGTAGACTTGAGGTTCTTATCTCTAAAGATCACCTTCTTACTGGCTATCACATCAGCTAAGAGAGTTGGGGAACTTCAGGCTCTGGGGGCTTCCGAGCCCTATTTAAAATTCCTTCAGGACAAGGTCCTGTTAAGGTTTTTGCCAACCTTTTTGCCAAAGGTTCCTACCTTTTCCAATATCAATCAGACGATATGTCTACCCACTTTTTTACCGGCTGCGTCTTCTCCCGAGGAAGAAATGCTCCGTACATTGGACATCTCAAGAAGTCTTAGGGTGTATTTGGACAGAACAAGCGATTTTAGAAGATCGGAAAACCTCCTTCTGACCTATTCAGGGAAGAACAGGGGTCTGAAGGCCTCCAAACCCACTCTGAGCAGGTGGATTAAAGAAGCAATCCATCTGGCTTTTCTGTCCCAAGACTTGACGCCTCCTTCCTTTGTCTCCGCCCATTCTACCAGGGCTGTATCCACCTCTTATGCTGAAAAGAAACTGATCCCTTTAGACCAGATTTGTGCAGCCGCTTCTTGGAGTTCTCTGAACACCTTCATCTCACATTATCGTCTAGAGGCCAGAAGAGCGGAGGGAATGGCCTTTGGACAATCTGTTTTAAGTGCCGCCCTCTCCTAAGAGGGGAGTAGGGAGCCCTCCCAATTTAAATGAGGTTTCTTGCTACTTCCCCACTTGTGCTGCTGGTTAGGACGAAAGGGAAGCGTCAATTTTGACGTAAATTTGTTTTCCCTTAGTCCTAACAGCAGCACACAAATTTCCCTCCCCTTGTGTGATTTATTATCAGTTAATAGTTATAAAGCAACCCCGTCCAGTTAGGGGCCGGGTTATATGGGGTAGGAGCTTAATTAGTTAATTACTAATTAGGATACTTAGGCAGAAATTTTTTATTCAATAAAAATTCCGCCTGTCCTGACCAGTAGGGATGAGCGAACCCGAACTTTATAGTTCGGGTTCGTACCGAATTTTGGGGTGTCCGTGACACGGACCCGAACCCGAACATTTTCGTAAAGGTTCGGGTTCGGTGTTTGTCGCTTTCTTGGCGCTTTTTGAAAGGCTGCAAAGCAGCCAATCAACAAGCGTCATACTACTTGCCCCAAGAGGCCATCACAGCCATGCCTACTATTGGCATGGCTGTGATTGGCCAGTGCAGCATGTGACCGAGCCTCTATTTAAGCTGGAGTCACGTAGCGCCGCACGTCACTCTGCTCTGATCAGTGTAGGGAGAGGTTGCAGCTGCGACGTTAGGGCGAGATTAGGCAGTGATTAACTCCTCCAAAAGACTTTATTCATTGATCGATCTGCAGCTGTGGATTATTGAACTGCTGATATTCAATTGCTCACTGTTTTCAGGCTGCCCAGAGCGTTTTTCATTCACTTTTTTCTGGGGTGATCGGCGGCCATTTTGTGTCTTCTGGTGCGCCAGCACAAGCTGCCACCAAGTACATTTAACCCTCAATAGTGTGGTTATTTTTTGGCTATATCCTACATCAGGGTCAAGCTGTCACCAAGTGCATTTGACCCTCAATAGTGTGGTTATTTTTTGGCCATATACTACATCAGGGGCAAGCTGAGCCTGTCACCAAGAACATTTAACCCTCAATAGTGTGGTGGTTTTTTGGCTATATCCTACATCAGGGTGAAGCTGTCACACCAAGTGCATTTAACCATCAATAGTGTGGTTATTTTTTGGCCATATCCCAGTCTAATTCTGACTGTAAACGTATACCTGTCACCCAGCGCCTAAATAATAGGCCTCAAATTTATAGTCAGCTAAATCTGTGGTTATTGCTGTGGCTGGGCAAGTTATTTAGTGTCCGTCAAAGCACAGTTTTTGTTCTGGGTTGAAATACAATTCCCAATTTAGCAATTCTCTAAATTAGTGGTTTCTGCTGTATCAGGCCTACTTTAAATCCATCCCTAAAAGGGTATATTAGAATCAAGGTGCTGATAGGGTCATTCTCAATAACTTGACACACATGCTACTATGCATATCCCAGTCTAATTCTGTCCGTAAATGTATACCTGTCACCCAGCGCCTAAATAATAGGCCTCAAATTTGTAGTCAGCTAAATCTGTGGTTATTGCTGTGGCTGGGCAAGTTATTTAGTGTCCGTCAAAGCACAGTTTTTGTTCTGGGTTGAAATACAATTCCCAATTTAGCTATTCTCTAAATTAGTGGTTTCTGCTGTATCAGGCCTACTTTAAATTTATCCCTAAAAGGGTATATTAGAATCAAGGTGCTGATAGGGTCATTCTCAATAACTTGACACACACGCTACTGTGCATATCCCAGTCTAATTCTGTCCGTAAACGTATACCTGTCACCCAGCGCCTAAATACTAGGCCTCAAATTTGTAGTCAGCTAAATCTGTGGTTATTGCTGTGGCTGGGCAAGTTATTTAGTGTCCGTCAAAGCACAGTTTTTGTTCTGGGTTAAAATACAATTCCCAATTTAGCAATTCTCTAAATTAGTGGTTTCTGCTGTATCAGGCCTACTTTAAATTTATCCCTAAAAGGGAATATTAGATTCAAGGTGCTGATAGGGTCATTCTCAATAACTTCACACATACGCTACTGTGCATATCCCAGTCTAATTCTGTCCGTAAATGTATACCTGTCACCCAGCGCCTAAATAATAGGCCTCAAATTTGTAGTCAGCTAAATCTGTGGTTATTGCTGTGGCTGGGCAAGTTATTTAGTGTCCGTCAAAGCACAGTTTTTGTTCTGGGTTGAAATACAATTCCCAATTTAGCAATTCTCTAAATTAGTGGTTTCTGCTGTATCAGGCCTACTTTAAATTTATCCCTAAAAGGGTATATTAGAATCAAGGTGCTGATAGGGTCATTCTCAATAACTTGACACACACGCTACTGTGCATATCCCAGTCTAATTCTGTCCGTAAACGTATACCTGTCACCCAGCGCCTAAATAATAGGCCTCAAATTTGTAGTCAGCTAAATCTGTGGTTATTGCTGTGGCTGGGCAAGTTATTTAGTGTCCGTCAAAGCACAGTTTTTGTTCTGGGTTGAAATACAATTCCCAATTTAGCAATTCTCTAAATTAGTGGTTTCTGCTGTATCAGGCCTACTTTAAATCCATTCCTAAAAGGGTATATTAGAATCAAGGTGCTGATAGGGTCATTCTCAATAACTTGACACACACGCTACTATGCATATCCCAGTCTAATTCTGTCCGTAAACGTACACCTGTCACCCAGCGCCTAAATAATAGGCCTCAAATTTATAGTCAGCTAAATCTGTGGTTATTGCTGTAGCTGGTCAAGTTATTTAGTGTCCGTCAAAGCACAGTTTTTGTTCTGGGTTAAAATACAATTCCCAATTTAGCAATTCTCTAAATTAGTGGTTTCTGCTGTATCAGGCCTACTTTAAATTTATCCCTAAAAGGGAATATTAGATTCAAGGTGCTGATAGGGTCATTCTCAATAACTTCACACATACGCTACTGTGCATATCCCAGTCTAATTCTGTCCGTAAATGTATACCTGTCACCCAGCGCCTAAATAATAGGCCTCAAATTTGTAGTCAGCTAAATCTGTGGTTATTGCTGTGGCTGGGCAAGTTATTTAGTGTCCGTCAAAGCACAGTTTTTGTTCTGGGTTGAAATACAATTCCCAATTTAGCTATTCTCTAAATTAGTGGTTTCTGCTGTATCAGGCCTACTTTAAATTTATCCCTAAAAGGGTATATTAGAATCAAGGTGCTGATAGGGTCATTCTCAATAACTTGACACACACGCTACTGTGCATATCCCAGTCTAATTCTGTCCGTAAACGTATACCTGTCACCCAGCGCCTAAATAATAGGCCTCAAATTTGTAGTCAGCTAAATCTGTGGTTATTGCTGTGGCTGGGCAAGTTATTTAGTATCCGTCAAAGCACAGTTTTTGTTCTGGGTTGAAATACAATTCCCAATTTAGCAATTCTCTAAATTAGTGGTTTCTGCTGTATCAGGCCTACTTTAAATCCATTCCTAAAAGGGTATATTAGAATCAAGGTGCTGATAGGGTCATTCTCAATAACTTGACACACACGCTACTATGCATATCCCAGTCTAATTCTGTCCGTAAACGTACACCTGTCACCCAGCGCCTAAATAATAGGCCTCAAATTTATAGTCAGCTAAATCTGTGGTTATTGCTGTAGCTGGTCAAGTTATTTAGTGTCCGTCAAAGCACAGTTTTTGTTCTGGGTTGAAATACAATTCCCAATTTAGCAATTTCCTAATTTAGTGGTTTCTGCTGTATCAGGCCTACTTTAAATCTATCCCTAAAAGGGTATATTAGATTCAAGGTGCTGATAGGGTTATTCACAATAACTTCACACACACGCTACTGTGCATATCCCAGTCTAATTCTGTCCGTAAATGTATACCTGTCACCCAGCGCCTAAATACAAGGCCTCAAATTTATAGTCAGCTAAATCTGTGGTTATTGCTGTAGCTGGTCAAGTTATTTAGTATCCGTCAAAGCACAGTTTTTGTTCTAAGTTGAAATACAATTCCCAATTTAGCAATTTCCTAATTTAGTGGTTTCTGCTGTATCAGACCTACTTTAAATCTATCCCTAAAAGGGTATATAAGATTCACGGTGCAGATAGGGTTATTCTCAATAACTTCAAACACACGCTATTGCGCAATTCCAAGTCTAATTCTGTCCGTAAAGGTATTCCTGTCATCCAGCGCCTAAATATTAGGCCTCAAATTTATAGTCAGCAAAATCTGTCGTTACTGCTGTGCCTTTATTAGTGTAATACGGTACCTAAATAGATAGCCAGATAGTGTTAGGTGTCTGTAAAAAAAGGCCTGAATTTGAATTCAATACATTGGGCCAAATAATATTTTTCTTATTGTGGTGAACGGTAACAATGAGGAAAACATCTAGTAAGGGATGCGGACGCGGACATGGTCGTGGTGGTGTTAGTGGACCCTCTGGTGCTGTAAGAGGACGTGGCCGTTCTGCCACAGCCACACGTCCTAGTGTACCAACTACCTCAGGTGCCAGTAGCCGCCATAATTTACAGCGATATTTGGTAGGGCCCAATGCCGTTCTAAGGATGGTAAGGCCTGAGCAGGTACAGGCATTAGTCAATTGGGTGGCCAACAGTGGATCCAGCACGTTCACATTATCTCCCACCCAGTCTTCTGCAGAAAGCGCACAGATGGCGCCTGAAAACCAAGCCCATCAGTCTGTCACATCACCCCCATGCATACCAGGGAAACTGTCTGAGCCTCAAGTTATGCAGCAGTCTCTTATGCTGTTTGAAGACTCTGCTGGCAGGGTTTCCCAAGGGCATCCACCTAGCCCTTCCCCAGCGGTGGAAGACATAGAATGCACTGACGCACAACCACTTATGTTTCCTGATGATGAGGACATGGGAATACCACCTCAGCACGTCTCTGATGATGACGAAACACAGGTGAAAACTGCTGCGTCTTTCTGCAGTGTGCCGACTGAACAGGAGGTCAGGGATCAAGACTGGGTGGAAGATGATGCAGGGGACGATGAGGTCCTAGACCCCACATGGAATGAAGGTTGTGACACTGACTTTCACAGTTCTGAGGAAGAGGCAGTGATGAGACCGAGCCAACAGCGTAGCAAAAGAGGGAGCAGTGGGCAAAAGCAGAACACCCGCCGCCAAGAGACTCCGACTGCTACTGACCGCCGCCATCTGGGACCGAGCACCCCAAAGGCAGCTTCAAGGAGTTCCCTGGCATGGCACTTCTTCAAACAATGTGCTGACGACTAGACCCGAGTGGTTTGCACGCTGTGCCATCAGAGCCTGAAGCGAGGCATTAACGTTCTGAACCTTAGCACAACCTGCATGACCAGGCACCTGCATGCAAAGCATGAACTGCAGTGGAGTAAACACCTTAAAAACAAGGAAGTCACTCAGGCTCCCCCTGCTACCTCTTCTGCTGCTGCCGCCTCGGCCTCTTCTGCTGCTGCCGCCTCGGCCTCTTCTGCTGCTGCCGCCTCGGCCTCTTCCTCCGCCTCTGGAGGAACGTTGGCACCTGCCGCCCAGAAAACAGGGGATGTACCACCAACACCACCACCTCCGTCACCAAGCATCTCAACCATATCACACGGCAGCGTTCAGCTCTCCATCTCACAAACATTTGAGAGAAAGCGTAAATTCCCACCTAGCCACCCTCGATCCCTGGCCCTGAATGCCAGCATTTCTAAACTACTGGCCTATGAAATGCTGTCATTTAGGCTGGTGGACACAGACAGCTTCAAACAGCTCATGTTGCTTGCTGTCCCACAGTATGTTGTTCCTAGCCGGCACTACTTCTCCAAGAGAGCCGTGCCTTCCCTGCACAACCAAGTATCCGATAAAATCAAGTGTGCACTGCGCAACGCCATCTGTGGCAAGGTCCACCTAACCACAGATACGTGGACCAGTAAGCACGGCCAGGGTTGCTATATCTCCCTAACTGCACACTGGGTAAATGTAGTGGTGGCTGGGCCCCAGGCGGAGAGCTGTTTGGCGCACGTCCTTCCGCCGCCAAGGATCGCAGGGCAGCATTCTTTGCCTCCTGTTGCCTCCTCCTCCTACTCGGCTTCCTCCTCCTCTTCTTCCACCTGCTCATCCAGTCAGCCACACACCTTCACCACCAACTTCAGCACAGCCCGGGGTAAACGTCAGCAGGCCATTCTGAAACTCATATGTTTGGGGGACAGGCCCCACACCGCACAGGAGTTGTGGCGGGGTATAGAACAACAGACCGACGAGTGGTTGCTGCCGGTGAGCCTCAAGCCCGGCCTGGTGGTGTGCGATAATGGGCGAAATCTCGTTGCAGCTCTGGGACTAGCCGGTTTGACGCACATCCCTTGCTTGGCGCATGTGCTGAATTTGGTGGTGCAGAAGTTCATTCACAACTACCCCGACATGTCAGAGCTGCTGCATAAAGTGCGGGCCGTCTGTTCGCACTTCCGGCGTTCACATCCTGCCGCTGCTCTCCTGTCTGCGCTACAGCGTAACTTCGGCCTTCCCGCTCACCGCCTCATATGCGACGTGCCCACCAGGTGGAACTCCACCTTGCACATGCTGGACAGACTGTGCGAGCAGCAGCAGGCCATAGTGGAGTTTCAGCTGCAGCACGCACGGGTCAGTCGCACTGCGGAACAGCACCACTTCACCACCAATGACTGGGCCTCCATGCGAGACCTTTGTGCCCTGTTGCGCTGTTTCGAGTACTCCACCAACATGGCCAGTGGCGATGACGCCGTTATCAGCGTTACAATACCACTTCTATGTCTACTTGAGAAAACACTTAGGGCGATGATGGAAGAGGAGGTGGCCCAGGAGGAGGAGCAGGAGGAGGAGGAAGAGGGGTCATTTTTAGCACTTTCAGGCCAGTCTCTTCGAAGTGACTCAGAGGGAGGTTTTTGGCAACAGCAGAGGCCAGGTACAAATGTGGCCAGCCAAGGCCCACTACTGGAGGACGAGGAGGACGAGGATGAGGTGGAGGAGGATGAGGATGAGGATGAAGCATGGTCACAGCGGGGTGGCACCCAACGCAGCTCGGGCCCATCACTGGTGCGTGGCTGGGGGGAAACGCAGGACGATGACGATACGCCTCCCACAGAGGATAGCTCGTTCTTACCCCTGGGCAGCCTGGCACACATGAGCGACTACATGCTGCAGTGCCTGCGCAACGACAGCAGAGTTGCCCACATTTTAACGTGTGCGGACTACTGGGTTGCCACCCTGCTGGATCCACGGTACAAAGACAATGTGCCCACCTTACTTCCTGTACTGGAGCGTGATAGGAAGATGCGCCAGTACAAGCGCACGTTGGTAGACGCGCTACTGAGATCATTCCCAAATGTCACAGGGGAACAAGTGGAAGCCCAAGGCCAAGACAGAGGAGGAGCAAGAGGTCGCCAAGGCAGCTGTGTCACGGCCAGCTCCTCTGAGGGCAGGGTTAGCATGGCAGAGATGTGGAAAAGTTTTGTCAACACGCCACAGCTAACTGCACCACCACCTGATACGCAACGTGTTAGCAGGAGGCAACATTTCACTAACACGGTGGAACAGTACGTGTGCACACCCCTCCACGTACTGACTGATGGTTCGGCCCCATTCAACTTCTGGGTCTCTAAATTGTCCACGTGGCCAGAGCTAGCCTTTTATGCCTTGGAGGTGCTGGTCTTCCCGGCGGCCAGCGTTTTGTCTGAACTTGTATTCAGCACGGCAGGAGGCGTCATTACAGACAAACGCAGCCGCCTGTCTACAGCCAATGTGGACAAGCTGACGTTCATAAAAATTAACCAGGCATGGATCCCACAGGACCTGTCTATCCCTTGTGCAGATTAGACATTAACTACCTCCCCTTAACCATATATTATTGTACTCCAGGGCACTTCCTCATTCAATCCTATTTTTATTTTCATTTTACCATTATATTGCGAGGCAAGCCAAAGTTGAATGAACCTCTCCTCTGTCTGGGTGCCGGGGCCTAAATATATGACAATGGACTGTTCCAATGTTGGGTGACGTGAAGCATGATTCTCTGCTATGACATGCAGACTGATTCTCTGCTGACATGAAGCCAGATTCTCTGTTACGGGACCTCTCTCCTCTGCCTGGGTGCCTGGGCCTAAATATATGACAATGGACTGTTACAGTGGTGGGTGACGTGAAGCCTGATTCTCTGCTATGACATGCAGACTGATTCTCTGCTGACATGAAGCCAGATTCTCTGTTACGGGACCTCTCTCTGTCTGGGTGCCTGGGCCTAAATATCTGACAATGGACTGTTCCAGTGTTGGGTGACGTAAAGCATGATTCTCTGCTATGACATGCAGACTGATTCTCTGCTGACATGAAGCCATATTCTCTGTTACGGGACCTCTCTCCTCTGCCTGGGTGCTGGGCCTAAATATATGACAATGGACTGTTACAGTGGTGGCTGACGTGAAGCCTGATTCTCTGCTATGACATGCAGACTGATTCTCTGCTGACATGAAGCCAGATTCTCTGTTACGGGACCTCTCTCCTCTGTCTGGGTGCCTGGGCCTAAATATATGACAATGGACTGTTACATTGGTGGGTGACGTGAAGCCTGATTCTCTGCTATGACATGCAGACTGATTCTCTGCTGACATGAAGCCAGATTCTCTGTTATGGGACCTCTCTCCTCTGCCTGGGTGCCTGGGCCTAAATATATGACAATTGACTGTTACAGTGGTGGGTGACGTGAAGCCTGATTCTCTGCTGACATGAAGCCAGATTCTCTGTTATGGGACCTCTCTCCTCTGCCTGGGTGCTGGGCCTAAATATATGACAATGGACTGTTACAGTGGTGGCTGACGTGAAGAATACGATCGATACGTGGGACAATACCATATATGAACTACTAGACATATGCAGGAAACTAGTTATAACTTAATTCATTGCATTGCTTCAACATGTCTTTAATATTACGGTTGGTTCCATAATTGTTTATGACCATTCTGGCTCTTCTGAGTCAAGGCCCTTTGTCCGTTTTCAACAGTAGGATTGTCCGTATGGCCGCCCTGGATGTTCCACCCCATATTTGGGCTATTCTTGCCCCACACACTTTGAGTTCCCTAGGCCTTGTTGGGCTGGGAGTTCCCGGGTCGACCCCATTGGCGGCCGTCGCCGCCCGTGGTGCCGCCTCTGGTGCTCCCACCCCATATCTCGTTTTTTTTTTTGCTTAGCCACCCTTGATGGGCCAATTAGGTGGCCCTCATCAATACCAGTGTACTTAGTTCATTCACTCACCAGGAAAAAATTCCTTGTATTCACTGATTGTCACTTTTTGTTTATGTATATAATAAGTTTTGTATGCCCATATTTTTTGACAATGAAGATAGGATGAGTCCGGAATTATCATGTTTTGATGAACAGTTATACAAGTAACTTCATCCATTCTATACGGATTAGTCCTTAATCATGTAACTCATTGATATATACTGTGTACTGGACCACTAATCTGGTTATTTCAATCATGGTTATTATATACTGTGCATTGTACTGTCAATTTGGCTATTTTAATCATGGCTATTTAACCACCTCCCGACCGCCTAACGCACCGATGCGTCCGGGAGGTGGTTGATTTGTTCCTCCTGGACGCATCGGCGCGTCATCTCGCGAGACGCGAGATTTCGTCACAGCCGGCCCGCGCATGCGCATCGCGGGCCGGCATTTCGTAGCATAGTATTTCGTCAGCAACCTGCCGGCCACGATCATTGGCTGGCAGGTTGGTGATTTAAAAAAAAAACAACCAGCAGCCAGATAACCCATCATATTAGTAAATATGATGGGGTTATATGGCTGCTGTGCTCCTCTGCTCCTTCTTTTGTTCGGTTGGTTCCAGCAGAGGAGCAGAGCAGCACACATCACTGTGAGTACCCACTACACCACACTTAGCCCCCAGATCACCCCTATTAACCCTTTGATCACCCCTTTGATCGCCCCTGTCAATCACTAGTGAAAGGAAAAAAGTGATCAGTGCAAACTGTCACTTTTTTTTTTCACTGGTATTGACCGTTAGGTTTTAGGTATAGTTTAGGCCCCTTGGTTAGGTAGTTTAGGGATCAGTTAGCGCCCAGCCCACCGCACCGCAGTCCGTTATTCGCTGATTAGCGTATCGCTAATCAGCATTTGTACTTTTATAGTATCTGGAAGTGATCAAAACTGATCACGGTCAGATCTATAATTGTATTAGTGTCACTTTAGTTCTCCCTCCACCCAAAACGCAGTGTTTGCCCGATCAGGCCTGATCGGTCGCCCACACGTGCGTTCGCCCACGCCCGCCCCACCGCAGTGACAAAATGATCGCTGCACATTCACTTTACACGCACTGCGGCGATAAAAAAATCAGTTTTGATATTTTTTATCAACCGCAGCGGCCTCTGGTACTTCGCTAGCCTCCCATTTGTAAAATAAAGAACAGAAAAGAAAATTTGGAAGTTAATTCAGACCCGTAGGGATCAAAATGTATCCCAAAGGAATGAAAGATTGGGCGCCGACAGGGGTGGTGTTGAAATAGCAATAGCAAAAAGGGGAGGTAAGGCAGCTCAAAGAGTGTTTGTGACTACAGACACTTGAAGGATAATGAATGGGTGTAGAGGGTAATAATCTACAGTGTTGGAGAGTCCATCACTTGTAGTTTAGACCCCCAAAAAAATAATAATGAAGGAGAGAGAGCGCCAGACCTCGTTTCAAGTACAGTTAAAAAGGAGTAAAGAATACCATTAGACAGTGATGAATACTATATCGCACGGAAAAGTAATATGGAGCAATAGTGTGAAATCTGGATGGTGGGTGCTGGGTGAAGGACCCTAAGCATACCCTGCTCCGCAGGAGAGACCGTCTGCAACCCAATAGTCAAATGACGATGTGGTTGACAAAGATGGAAACTGATATAAATTGATGGAAATTAATGTGAAGAATAAATTAAATTAAAAATGAATTATAAAAGGTAAGTATTAGAAGTGAGAGATGCCCAGCACAGGACAAAATCACACTCTTAAATAACACTCACTTCACTGGGGGGTAGTCACCAGGATAAGCTTAAAACACCTGTGACTTGAACCCCCCCGGCCAGGATCGCATGTAGAGTCGTAGTGATGAAGGCAGCAGGAAGTCCGGTGCTTCTGATCAATCACCTTTATTGTATAAAAATGGCTCGACGCGTTTCGGGGACAGTAGATCCCCTTCTTCAGGAGCATTACATAGTCAAATGGCAGTAAAACAAACAATTTATACCTTACTGGCCCTCAACAAGGCGCGTTTTTCAAAAAGACCGGAAGTGGTAAGGCCGTACTTCCGGTATTTGGAACGCATATGCGTTCCACAATCAAATGGATAAATGAATCTAAAAAATGTATATATGTATAAATGTAAATACAAATATAAGAATAAATATATCGTCTTGAATAATGCAGGCAGATGTAAATGTGTACAGTAGAAGGGCCGGAACGGACATGTCAGATCGGATAGGGTCTCACTTCCGCCCCGTGGAACGCACAACGATGCGTCTCACCACGGGCGGAAATAAGGGTGGACTGCTGGGTGGTGGTGACTTACAACAACTGGAACAGTCGTCCGGCTAGGCTCCTTGGGGTGCCGCTGGTATCTCCACCATCCTGCGGCGTCCCGGACCGGAAGTGGGGCCGACTTCCGCTCGGTGGAACGCACCTCATGCGCTCCAACAGAGACAGGAGCCGGGGTTTCCGGTCCACGGCATCGAGGCTCTGGTGGAACGCACAGCGCAAGCCAGTATGAGCCATGGGGGTCTGCACATACATATTAAAGAACCAGTGTTACGGGCACAAAACTGGCTATTAAAATAATGTTATAATATGTTAAAGGTGAATATAGAAAAAAAAAAAAAAAAAATATATATATATATATATATATATATATGTATATATATAAAAAAGGCATATAAGAGAAAAAAAGGAGGAAGCACAAATATATACATGTGTGCTCACAAACAAATTGATGCACATATATATACATATATATGAATAAAATATATACATTAAAAATATATACATTAAAAATGCTAACCAAAATTAAATACAATATAATTCATATTCCTATAAAAAAATTATTAATAATGAATGAATAATAAATAATAAATGGATACATAAATGCATAAATATGATGGGTCATACATTAAATTGGGTAATGAAGGAAAGAATATAAAGGATATGTAATAATATAAAAAAATTATATATATATACGAGGACTACATATAGAAATTGTCAAATGGCACTCCTCCTCGGACATTTGTCCTCTACTGGAGGCGGTGAGTCCGGTCAGCGGACATAGTATATCGATGGAGTGTACTAGATACATAATTGATGGTTTGGGTTTTGAATGTTTAGGTTTTGAATATGGATGGAGAATGGCCAGACATCTTAGTGGACTTTAATAGTTTGAGTGTTCTAAGGTTTCGTTCAGTCCGAACGGGGTCAGAGTATTTAATTAAAAAATCCAAAACATCTCCTTACGGCAGAGAGTTTGGTAGGAATGAGGTACCCACTCTAATGGCGTGACACGGAGTGAACTCGGGTCCCCATCATGATGGATTGAAAAATGCCGGGAGACGCTGTGGGTCACCACTTTACGGTGGATATTTGAACGATGTTCGTTCATCCGCTCGCGTAAGGATTGTGTAGTGCGACCCACATAGTAGATATGGCAAGAGCAGTACAGTAAGTAAATAACAAACGATGTGCCACAATTCATTTCTTGTCGCAGGGGGATCGTACCTTCCAACTTGGTGAGGGATAGCACTTGGGTGTTATGGGAAATCATGGCGCAACATTTGCAACGGGCCTTCCCACATCTAAAAGACCCTACCCTAGTGGGGTGGGCTGTGTTTCCTAGAAATTTCTCAATGGTGGTTGGTTTTACTGTCTCGCCAATTTTAGGGCATGAGGGGGCCAGAATTTCTTTCAATGTTTTGGCCCTCCGAAATGTTAGTACAGGGGCCTGAGGGATGCTCTGGCCAATGATCGGGTCTTTCAACAAAATCGGCCAATGTTTAATAAAGGTGTTTTTAATGGCAAGATGTTGTGAATTATATCGGGTGATGAAGTTTAAAGGGAATTGTTTGGATTTCTTTCTGCCATCAACATTTGTTGTGAGGGCGGGCTCTTTTTTAGTTCCAATGGTCCTTTTTTTGGAGTCTGTAATAAGTCCTTTAGGGTAGCCTTTCTCTAGAAATCTCTTTCCTATCATCTCTAATTGTCCCTGTAGTGTTTTCTGGTCAGAGCAATTCCTCTGTAACCTACGCATTTGACCGTATGGAATATTGTTCTTCCAACGGTAATGATGACAGCTCTTATAATCAAGATAGCTGTTAGTATCCACCTGCTTGAAATGGGTTCTGGTAATGATGCAGTTGTCCTTTATGCTTAAATGGAGATCTAAGAAAGTTATTTCTCTCTGGCTATATTCAGACGTGAATGAGAGATTCCAACTATTTTTGTTTAGTGTTTCCACGAAAGTGCACAGATCTCCTACATCACCATCCCAGATGAAAATAATATCATCTATGTATCGTTTGTATAATCGGATATTAGGGTGTGAGAGTAGGCCCATCTTTTCTTCAAAATAACCCATAAAAAGGTTAGCATACGATGGGGCAAATTTCGTCCCCATCGCAGTACCCTTTTGCTGGAGATAGATTTTGTCCAGAAACGAGAAATAATTGTGTTGCAGAATGAAGTTGATAGATTTAAGTAAAAAATGGCATTGTGATAATGGCATTTTGGGGTCAGAACTGAGAAATACACTAATGGCTTCAAGGCCTAAAGAGTGTGTGATATTGCTGTATAGAGCGGCAACATCCAAGGTGACCCATTGATAGTTGTTTTCCCACTTCACCGACTTTAAAGTATGTAGTAGATGGGATGTGTCCTTCAAATATGATGGTAATTGGATGACAAAATTTTGTAATATACCATCAATATATTCGGACAGGTTGGTAGTTAGAGAGCCCATACCCGAGATGATAGGTCTACCAGGGGGGTTAACCAGGGACTTGTGAATTTTTGGAAGGAAATAAAATTTCGCCGTTGCTGGATGGGATATTTTGAGGTATGTTCTTATTTTCTTATCAAAAATACCCTTAGAGTATCCCTCGTCTATGAGGTTATAAAGTTCTTTTTTGTATGTCGCTGAGGGGTCTGTGGCTAGACGTATATAGTAAACCTCATTGGATAGTATATTAAGGGATTCAGAGATGTAGTAGCTACTATCCATGACCACTATCCCCCCTCCTTTGTCCGCACTTTTAATAACAATATCTTTATTTCTTAATAGTGTTTTTGTGGCCATTCTTTGTTTGAGGCTTAGATTATTGGCCCGGGGGGGGGGCAGATGTTGGAAGGTTTTGTTTAAGGTCCGCTAGAACCATATTGTAGAAAGTTTCTACATGTGAGCCTCTACTAGAAATAGGATAGAAATTGGATTTGGGTTGAATGTTAGATGGAATGATAGTTGTGCTCACAGACGGTGTTGGTCCATTGGGCTCTAAAGTGGCGGAGCTGGATGCAGTTGTGGCGGTTAGGGATGAGCGAACTCGAACTGTATAGTTCGGGTTCGTACCGAATTTTGGGGTGTCCGTGACACGGACCCGAACCCGGACATTTTCGTAAAAGTCCGGGTTCGGGTTCGGTGTTCGTCGCTTTCTTGGCGCTTTTGTGACGCTTTCTTGGCGCTTTTTGAAAGGCTGCAAAGCAGCCAATCAACAAGCGTCATACTACTTGCCCCAAGAGGCCGTGACAGCCATGCCTACTATTGGCATGGCTGTTATTGGCCAGAGCACCATGTGACCCAGCCTCTATTTAAGCTGGAGTCACATAGCGCCGCCCGTCACTCTGCTCTGATTAGCATAGGGAGAGGTTGCGGATGCGACAGTAGGGCGAGATTAGGCAGATTAACTCCTCCAAAGGACTTCACTTGATTAATCGATCGATCTGCAGCTGTGCATCATTGAGCTGCTGATACTCAAATGCTCACTCACTGTTTTTAGGCTGCCCAGACCGTTTGTCAGTCACTTTTTTATGGGGTGATCGGCGGCCATTTTGTGTCTTGTGCGGTGCTGCGACCAAGTGCATCCAAGCTGCGACCAAGTGCATTTAACCCTCAATGGTGTGGTTGTTTTTTGGCTAAAGCCTACATCAGGGTGAAGCTGTCACACCAAGTGCATTTAACCAGCAATAGTCTGTTCATTTTTTGGCCATATACTAAATCAGGGGCAAGCTGCGCCTGTCACCAAGTGCATTTAACCCTCAATGGTGTGGTTGTTTTTTGGCTAAAGCCTACATCAGGGTGAAGCTGTCACACCAAGTGCATTTAACCAGCAATAGTCTGTTCATTTTTTGGCCATATACTGAATCAGGGGCAAGCTGCGCCTGTCACCAAGTGCATTTAACCCTCAATGGTGTGGTTGTTTTTTGGCTAAAGCCTACATCAGGGTGAAGGTGTCACACCAAGTGCATTTAACCAGCAATAGTCTGTTCATTTTTTGGCCATATACTACATCAGGGGCAAGCTGCGCCCGTCACCAAGTGCATTTAACCCTCAGTAGTGTGGTTGGTCAAGCTGTGACACCAAGTGCATTTAACCAGCAATAGTCTGTTCATTTTTTGGCCATATACTACATCAGGGGCAAGCTGCGCCCGTCACCAAGTGCATTTAACCAGCAATAGTGTGGTTATTTTTTGGCCATATCCCAGTCTAATTCTGTCACTAAATCCATACCGGTCACCCAGCGCCTAAATACTAGGCCTCAAATTTATATCCCGCTAAATCTCTCGTTACCGCTGTCCTGTTGTGGCTGGGAAAGTTATTTAGTGTCCGTCAAAGCACATTTTTTGTTCTGGGTTGAAGTACAATTCCCAATTTAGCAATTTCATAATTTAGTGGTTCCTGCTATATCAGAGCTATTTGAAATCTATCCCTAAAAGGGTATATAATATTCAAGGTGCACATAGGGTCATTCAGAATAACTTCACACACACGCTACTGTGCATTTCCAAGTCTAATTCTGTCACTAAATCCATACCGGTCACCCAGCGCCTAAATACTAGGCCTCAAATTTATATCCCGCTAAATCTCTCGTTACCGCTGTCCTGTTGTAGCTGGGAAAGTTATTTAGTGTCCGTCAAAGCACATTTTTTGTTCTGGGTTGAAGTACAATTCCCAATTTAGCAATTTCATAATTTAGTGGTTCCTGCTATATCAGAGCTATTTGAAATCTATCCCTAAAAGGGTATATAATATTCAAGGTGCACATAGGGTCATTCAGAATAACTTCACACACACGCTTCTGTGCATTTCCAAGTCTAATTCTGTCACTAAATCCATACCGGTCACCCAGCGCCTAAATACTAGGCCTCAAATTTATATCCCGCTAAATCTCTCGTTACCGCTGTCCTGTTGTAGCTGGGAAAGTTATTTAGTGTCCGTCAAAGCACATTTTTTGTTCTGGGTTGAAGTACAATTCCCAATTTAGCAATTTCATAATTTAGTGGTTCCTGCTATATCAGAGCTATTTGAAATCTATCCCTAAAAGGGTATATAATATTCAAGGTGCACATAGGGTCATTCAGAATAACTTCACACACACGCTACTGTGCATTTCCAAGTCTAATTCTGTCACTAAATCCATACCGGTCACCCAGCGCCTAAATACTAGGCCTCAAATTTATATCCCGCTAAATCTCTCGTTACCGCTGTCCTGTTGTAGCTGGGAAAGTTATTTAGTGTCCGTCAAAGCACATTTTTTGTTCTGGGTTGAAGTACAATTCCCAATTTAGCAATTTCATAATTTAGTGGTTCCTGCCATATCAGAGCTATTTGAAATCTATCCCTAAAAGGGTATATAATATTCAAGGTGCACATAGGGTCATTCAGAATAACTTCACACACACGCTTCTGTGCATTTCCAAGTCTAATTCTGTCACTAAATCCATACCGGTCACCCAGCGCCTAAATACTAGGCCTCAAATTTATATCCCGCTAAATCTCTCGTTACCGCTGTCCTGTTGTAGCTGGGAAAGTTATTTAGTGTCCGTCAAAGCACATTTTTTGTTCTGGGTTGAAGTACAATTCCCAATTTAGCAATTTCATAATTTAGTGGTTCCTGCTATATCAGAGCTATTTGAAATCTATCCCTAAAAGGGTATATAATATTCAAGGTGCACATAGGGTCATTCAGAATAACTTCACACACACGCTTCTGTGCATTTCCAAGTCTAATTCTGTCACTAAATCCATACCGGTCACCCAGCGCCTAAATACTAGGCCTCAAATTTATATCCCGCTAAATCTCTCGTTACCGCTGTCCTGTTGTAGCTGGGAAAGTTATTTAGTGTCCGTCAAAGCACATTTTTTGTTCTGGGTTGAAGTACAATTCCCAATTTAGCAATTTCATAATTTAGTGGTTCCTGCTATATCAGAGCTATTTGAAATCTATCCCTAAAAGGGTATATAATATTCAAGGTGCACATAGGGTCATTCAGAATAACTTCACACACACGCTTCTGTGCATTTCCAAGTCTAATTCTGTCACTAAATCCATACCGGTCACCCAGCGCCTAAATACTAGGCCTCAAATTTATATCCCGCTAAATCTCTCGTTACCGCTGTCCTGTTGTAGCTGGGAAAGTTATTTAGTGTCCGTCAAAGCACATTTTTTGTTCTGGGTTGAAGTACAATTCCCAATTTAGCAATTTCATAATTTAGTGGTTCCTGCTATATCAGAGCTATTTGAAATCTATCCCTAAAAGGGTATATAATATTCAAGGTGCACATAGGGTCATTCAGAATAACTTCACACACACGCTTCTGTGCATTTCCAAGTCTAATTCTGTCACTAAATCCATACCGGTCACCCAGCGCCTAAATACTAGGCCTCAAATTTATATCCCGCTAAATCTCTCGTTACCGCTGTCCTGATGTAGCTGGGAAAGTTATTTAGTGTCCGTCAAAGCACATTTTTTGTTCTGGGTTGAAGTACAATTCCCAATTTAGCAATTTCATAATTTAGTGGTTCCTGCTATATCAGAGCTATTTGAAATCTATCCCTAAAAGGGTATATAATATTCAAGGTGCACATAGGGTCATTCAGAATAACTTCACACACACGCTTCTGTGCATTTCCAAGTCTAATTCTGTCACTAAATCCATACCGGTCACCCAGCGCCTAAATACTAGGCCTCAAATTTATATCCCGCTAAATCTCTCGTTACCGCTGTCCTGTTGTGGCTTGGAAAGTTATTTAGTGTCCGTCAAAGCACATTTTTTGTTCTGGGTTGAAGTACAATTCCCAATTTAGCAATTTCATAATTTAGTGGTTCCTGCTATATCAGAGCTATTTGAAATCTATCCCTAAAAGGGTATATAATATTCAAGGTGCACATAGGGTCATTCAGAATAACTTCACACACACGCTTCTGTGCATTTCCAAGTCTAATTCTGTCACTAAATCCATACCGGTCACCCAGCGCCTAAATACTAGGCCTCAAATTTATATCCCGCTAAATCTCTCGTTACCGCTGTCCTGTTGTGGCTGGGAAAGTTATTTAGTGTCCGTCAAAGCACATTTTTTGTTCTGGGTTGAAGTACAATTCCCAATTTAGCAATTTCATAATTTAGTGGTTCCTGCTATATCAGAGCTATTTGAAATCTATCCCTAAAAGGGTATATAATATTCAAGGTGCACATAGGGTCATTCAGAATAACTTCACACACACGCTTCTGTGCATTTCCAAGTCTAATTCTGTCACTAAATCCATACCGGTCACCCAGCGCCTAAATACTAGGCCTCAAATTTATATCCCGCTAAATCTCTCGTTACCGCTGTCCTGTTGTGGCTGGGAAAGTTATTTAGTGTCCGTCAAAGCACATTTTTTGTTCTGGGTTGAAGTACAATTCCCAATTTAGCAATTTCATAATTTAGTGGTTCCTGCTATATCAGAGCTATTTGAAATCTATCCCTAAAAGGGTATATAATATTCAAGGTGCACATAGGGTCATTCAGAATAACTTTACACACACGCTTCTGTGCATTTCCAAGTCTAATTCTGTCACTAAATCCATACCGGTCACCCAGCGCCTAAATACTAGGCCTCAAATTTATATTCCGCTGAATTTGAATACAATACATTGGGCCAAATAATATATTTGTTGTTGTGGTGAACCATAACAATGAGAAAAACATCTAGTAAGGGACGCGGACGTGGACATGGTCGTGGTGGTGTTAGTGGACCCTCTGGTGCTGGGAGAGGACGTGGCCGTTCTGCCACATCCACACGTCCTAGTGTACCAACTACCTCAGGTCCCAGTAGCCGCCAGAATTTACAGCGATATATGGTGGGGCCCAATGCCGTTCTAAGGATGGTAAGGCCTGAGCAGGTACAGGCATTAGTCAATTGGGTGGCCGACAGTGGATCCAGCACGTTCACATTATCTCCCACCCAGTCTTCTGCAGAAAGCGCACAGATGGCGCCTGAAAACCAACCCCATCAGTCTGTCACATCACCCCCATGCATACCAGGGAAACTGTCTCAGCCTCAAGTTATGCAGCAGTCTCTTATGCTGTTTGAAGACTCCGCTGGCAGGGTTTCCCAAGGGCATCCACCTAGCCCTTCCCCAGCGGTGAAAGACATAGAATGCACTGACGCACAACCACTTATGTTTCCTGATGATGAGGACATGGGAATACCACCTCAGCATGTCTCTGATGATGACGAAACACAGGTGCCAACTGCTGCGTCTTTCTGCAGTGTGCAGACTGAACAGGAGGTCAGGGATCAAGACTGGGTGGAAGACGATGCAGGGGACGATGAGGTCCTAGACCCCACATGGAATGAAGGTCGTGCCACTGACTTTCACAGTTCGGAGGAAGAGGCAATGGTGAGACCGAGCCAACAGCGTAGCAAAAGAGGGAGCAGTGGGCAAAAGCAGAACACCCGCCGCCAAGAGACTCCGCCTGCTACTGACCGCCGCCATCTGGGACCGAGCACCCCAAAGGCAGCTTCAAGGAGTTCCCTGGCATGGCACTTCTTCAAACAATGTGCTGACGACAAGACCCGAGTGGTTTGCACGCTGTGCCATCAGAGCCTGAAGCGAGGCATTAACGTTCTGAACCTGAGCACAACCTGCATGACCAGGCACCTGCATGCAAAGCATGAACTGCAGTGGAGTAAACACCTTAAAACCAAGGAAGTCACTCAGGCTCCCCCTGCTACCTCTTCTGCTGCTGCCGCCTCGGCCTATTCTGCTGCTGCCGCCTCGGCCTCTTCCTCCGCCTCTGGAGGAACGTTGGCACCTGCCGCCCAGCAAACAGGGGATGTACCACCAACACCACCACCACCACCTCCGTCACCAAGCGTCTCAACCATGTCACACGCCAGCGTTCAGCTCTCCATCTCACAAACATTTGATAGAAAGCTTAAATTCCCACCTAGCCACCCTCGATCCCTGGCCCTGAATGCCAGCATTTCTAAACTACTGGCCTATGAAATGCTGTCATTTAGGCTGGTGGACACAGACAGCTTCAAACAGCTCATGTCGCTTGCTGTCCCACAGTATGTTGTTCCCAGCCGGCACTACTTCTCCAAGAGAGCCGTGCCTTCCCTGCACAACCAAGTATCCGATAAAATCAAGTGTGCACTGCGCAACGCCATCTGTAGCAAGGTCCACCTAACCACAGATACGTGGACCAGTAAGCACGGCCAGGGACGCTATATCTCCCTAACTGCACACTGGGTAAATGTAGTGGCAGCTGGGCCCCAGGCGGAGAGCTGTTTGGCGCACGTCCTTCCGCCGCCAAGGATCGCAGGGCAACATTCTTTGCCTCCTGTTGCCACCTCCTCCTTCTCGGCTTCCTCCTCCTCTTCTTCCACCTGCTCATCCAGTCAGCCACACACCTTCACCACCAACTTCAGCACAGCCCGGGGTAAACGTCAGCAGGCCATTCTGAAACTCATATGTTTGGGGGACAGGCCCCACACCGCACAGGAGTTGTGGCGGGGTATTGAACAACAGACCGACGAGTGGTTGCTGCCGGTGAGCCTCAAGCCCGGCCTGGTGGTGTGTGATAATGGGCGAAATCTCGTTGCAGCTCTGGGACTAGCCAATTTGACGCACATCCCTTGCTTGGCGCATGTGCTGAATTTGGTGGTGCAGAAGTTCATTCACAACTACCCCGACATGTCAGAGCTGCTGCATAAAGTGCGGGCCGTCTGTTCGCGCTTCCGGCGTTCACATCCTGCTGCTGCTCGCCTGTCTGCGCTACAGCGTAACTTCGGCCTTCCCGCTCACCGCCTCATATGCGACGTGCCCACCAGGTGGAACTCCACCTTGCACATGCTGGACAGACTGTGCGAGCAGCAGCAGGCCATAGTGGAGTTTCAGCTGCAGCACTCACGGGTCAGTCGCACTACAGAACAGCACCACTTCACCACCAATGACTGGGCCTCCATGCGAGACCTGTGTGCCCTGTTGCGCTGTTTCGAGTACTCCACCAACATGGCCAGTGGCGATGACACCGTTATCAGCGTTACAATACCACTTCTATGTCTCCTTGAGAAAACACTTAGGGCGATGATGGAAGAGGAGGTGGCCCAGGAGGAGGAGGAGGAGGAGGAAGAGGGGTCATTTTTAGCACTTTCAGGCCAGTCTCTTCGAAGTGACTCAGAGGGAGGTTTTTGGCAACAGCAGAGGCCAGGTACAAATGTGGCCAGCCAGGGCCCACTACTGGAGGACGAGGAGGACGAGGATGAGGAGGAGGTGGAGGAGGATGAGGATGAAGCATGGTCACAGCGGGGTGGCACCCAACGCAGCTCGGGTCCATCACTGGTGCGTGGCTGGGGGGAAAGGCAGGACGATGACGATACGCCTCCCACAGAGGACAGCTTGTCCTTACCCCTGGGCAGCCTGGCACACATGAGCGACTACATGCTGCAGTGCCTGCGCAACGACAGCAGAGTTGCCCACATTTTAACCTGTGCGGACTACTGGGTTGCCACCCTGCTGGATCCACGCTACAAAGACAATGTGCCCACCTTACTTCCTGCACTGGAGCGTGATAGGAAGATGCGTGAGTACAAGCGCACGTTGGTAGACGCGCTACTGAGAGCATTCCCAAATGTCACAGGGGAACAAGTGGAAGCCCAAGGCCAAGGCAGAGGAGGAGCAAGAGGTCGCCAAGGCAGCTGTGTCACGGCCAGCTCCTCTGAGGGCAGGGTTAGCATGGCAGAGATGTGGAAAACTTTTGTCAACACGCCACAGCTAACTGCACCACCACCTGATACGCAACGTGTTAGCAGGAGGCAACATTTCACTAACATGGTGGAACAGTACGTGTGCACACCCCTCCACGTACTGACTGATGGTTCGGCCCCATTCAACTTCTGGGTCTCTAAATTGTCCACGTGGCCAGAGCTAGCCTTTTATGCCTTGGAGGTGCTGGCCTGCCCAGCAGCCAGCGTTTTGTCTGAACGTGTATTCAGCACGGCAGGGGGCGTCATTACAGACAAACGCAGCCGCCTGTCTACAGCCAATGTGGACAAGCTGACGTTCATAAAAATGAACCAGGCATGGATCCCACAGGACCTGTCCGTCCCTTGTCCAGATTAGACATTAACTACCTCCCCATAACCATATATTATTGGACTCCAGGGCACTTCCTCATTCAATCCTATTTTTATTTTCATTTTACCATTATATTGCGAGGCTACCCAAAGTTGAATGAACCTCTCCTCTGCCTGTGTGCTAGGCCTAAATATATGCCAATGGACTGTTGCAGTGGTGGCTGACGTGAAGCCTCATTCTCTGCTATGACATGCAGACTAATTCTCTGCTGACATGAAGCCAGATTGTCTGTTACGGGACCTCTCTCCTCTGCCTGGGTGCTGGGCCTAAATTTATGACAATGGACTGTTGCAGTGGTGGCTGACGTGAAGCCTGATTCTCTGCTATGACATGCAGACTGATTCTCTGCTGACATGAAGCCAGATCCTCTGTTACGGGACCTCTCTCCTCTGCCTGGGTGCTGGGCCTAAATTTATGAAAATGGACTGTTGCAGTGGTGGGTGACGTGAAGCCTCATTCTCTGCTATGACATGCAGACTGATTCTCTGCTGACATGAAGCCAGATTGTCTGTTACGGGACCTCTCTGCTCTGCCTGTGTGCTAGGCCTAAATATATGCCAATGGACTGTTGCAGTGGTGGGTGACGTGAAGCCTCATTCTCTGCTATGACATGCAGACTGATTCTCTGCTGACATGAAGCCAGATTGTCTGTTACGGGACCTCTCTGCTCTGCCTGTGTGCTAGGCCTAAATATATGCCAATGGACTGTTGCAGTGGTGGGTGACGTGAAGCCTCATTCTCTGCTATGACATGCAGACTGATTCTCTGCTGACATGAAGCCAGATTGTCTGTTACGGGACCTCTCTGCTCTGCCTGTGTGCTAGGCCTAAATATATGCCAATGGACTGTTGCAGTGGTGGGTGACGTGAAGCCTCATTCTCTGCTATGACATGCAGACTGATTCTCTGCTGACATGAAGCCAGATTGTCTGTTACGGGACCTCTCTCCTCTGCCTGTGTGCTAGGCCTAAATATATGCCAATGGACTGTTGCAGTGGTGGCTGACGTGAAGCCTCATTCTCTGCTATGACATGCAGACTAATTCTCTGCTGACATGAAGCCAGATTGTCTGTTACGGGACCTCTCTCCTCTGCCTGGGTGCTGGGCCTAAATTTATGACAATGGACTGTTGCAGTGGTGGCTGACGTGAAGCCTGATTCTCTGCTATGACATGCAGACTGATTCTCTGCTGACATGAAGCCAGATTGTCTGTTACGGGACCTCTCTCCTCTGCCTGTGTGCTAGGCCTAAATATATGCCAATGGACTGTTGCAGTGGTGGCTGACGTGAAGCCTCATTCTCTGCTATGACATGCAGACTAATTCTCTGCTGACATGAAGCCAGATTGTCTGTTACGGGACCTCTCTCCTCTGCCTGTGTGCTAGGCCTAAATATATGCCAATGGATTGTTGCAGTGGTGGCTGACGTGAAGCCTGATTCTCTGCTATGACATGCAGACTGATTCTCTGCTGACATGAAGCCAGATTGTCTGTTACGGGACCTCTCTCCTCTGCCTGGGTGCTAGGCCTAAATATATGCCAATGGACTGTTGCAGTGGTGGCTGACGTGAAGCCTGATTCTCTGCTATGACATGCAGACTGATTCTCTGCTGACATGAAGCCAGATCCTCTGTTACGGGACCTCTCTCCTCTGCCTGGGTGCTGGGCCTAAATTTATGACAATGGACTGTTGCAGTGGTGGCTGACGTGAAGCCTGATTCTCTGCTATGACATGAAGACTGATTCTCTGCTGACATGAAGCCAGATTGTCTGTTACGGGACCTCTCTCCTCTGCCTGGGTGCCGGGGCCTAAATATCTGAGAATGGACTGTTCCAGTGGTGGGTGACGGGAAGCCAGATTCTTTGCTATGGAACCTCTCTCCAATTGATTTTGGTTAATTTTTATTTATTTAATTTTTATTTTAATTCATTTCCCTATCCACATTTGTTTGCAGGGGATTTACCTACATGTTGCTGCCTTTTGCAGCCCTCTAGCCCTTTCCTGGGCTGTTTTACAGCCGTTTTAGTGCCGAAAAGTTCGGGTCCCCATTGACTTCAATGGGGTTCGGGTTCGGGACGAAGTTCGGATCGGGTTCGGATCCCGAACCCGAACATTTCCGGGATGTTCGGCCGAACTTCTCGAACCCGAACATCCAGGTGTTCGCTCAACTCTAGTGGCGGTATCTAGGTTAGTATTCAAAAGGGTGACGGTACTGTTAAGCTGTTGTGTTTGGTCTTTTATAGAGAAATGTCTATGTAGTGTGAGTTTCCTGGTGAATTGATTAAGATCCACAAATAGTTCGAACAAATCAGCATTATTAGTTGGGCAGAATGATAAACCTTTTCCAAGGAGTTCAATTTCGTTACGGCTCAATGAGTATTTGGAGAGATTGAAAACACCATTTGATATTTCGAGAGTTTTTAGATCGGTGTCAGGTTCTGTGCTCTGTCTATATTTTTTGGTTTGGGTTTCTTGTTTAGTGGTGCATTTATTTCGGCCTCCTCTACATCCTCTCGATCTACGTTTAGTCGTTTTTTCTTTAGGCTTGACACTGGAGTGTAGAATTGAGTTATTTTCAATGATTGAGGTGTAGAGGGGGTGTTGGGAAGTGGTGTTTCTAATGGTTTGATAAACGGACTCAGGGATAGAATACTGGTAAGAATTTTTCTGGACGGCGGGGTGGGGTTCGGGGTTCTGATTGTGGGGGAAACTCTGTCTAAAAAAGTGTCCTAGCTAGGAATTGGTCAGATTCAGTTGGTGTTGAAGAGTGGGTAGAGAAATTTAAATTGTCAAGGTCAGTACACTCAAGAGTAGGCGACGAAAGACTAATCTCAGGGTTGGGTGAAACATAGGGTTTGGCTATGGTAGATCGTTTCTCCGCTAGAGGATTAGTCATTACTGGCAAAGAGTCTGACTTCTCAGCTGCCGTTGGTGACAAAGAATCTGCTTTAGGTAGGATGGGAACTGGTGAATGTGTATTGGCTACAAATATTCTTTGGGAAGGAGAGGTTGTGGGGCATGGCACAGGCCCAAAAGATGATATTGGATAATTTGGGTGTGCTGATGAGGTGATGTGATTTGGTTTGAGATATGTATTGGTGGTGAAATGGTTCATTTGTCTAGATGGAACAGGGCCAGTCATTCGTATCTTGGGGTCCCTTATCTTATTTTTATTGAAAAAGGTGAGTCCCTTTTTAGGTATTTTTAGAGTCTCAGAATACGATAGGGGGTATTGATGGGTGTAGTTATTATTATTGTTGTTGCTATGGATTTGGGGGCGGAGTTTACCCCGCTCCCAATTCCTAATTTTATTGGTGGAGTAATCAGTTAGGTCTCTTAGGAGCTTCTTACATTTTTCCTTGACAACTTCATATTCGAAACGTCTAAGTTCCTCTCTTTTTCTTTTCAGGGGATCGTTTCTCCTCTAGCGGAGAAACGATCTACCATAGCCAAACCCTATGTTTCACCCAACCCTGAGATTAGTCTTTCGTCGCCTACTCTTGAGTGTACTGACCTTGACAATTTAAATTTCTCTACCCACTCTTCAACACCAACTGAATCTGACCAATTCCTAGCTCTCCCATCTAATCTGACTGAGGACACTTTTTTAGACAGAGTTTCCCCCACAATCAGAACCCCGAACACCACCCCGCCGTCCAGAAAAATTCTTACCAGTATTCTATCCCTGAGTCCGTTTATCAAACCATTAGAAACACCACTTCCCAACACCCCCTCTACACCTCAATCATTGAAAATAACTCAATTCTACACTCCAGTGTCAAGCCTAAAGAAAAAACGACTAAACGTAGATCGAGAGGATGTAGAGGAGGCCGAAATAAATGCACCACTAAACAAGAAACCCAAACCAAAAAATATAGACAGAGCACAGAACCTGACACCGATCTAAAAACTCTCGAAATATCAAATGGTGTTTTCAATCTCGATATTTAGGCCCCGGCACCCAGGCAGAGGAGAGAGGTCCCGTAACAGACAATCTGGCTTCATGTCAGCAGAGAATCAGTCTTCATGTCATAGCAGAGAATCAGGCTTCACGTCAGCCACCACTGCAACAGTCCATTGTCATAAATTTAGGCCCAGCACCCAGGCAGAGGAGAGAGGTCCCGTAACAGAGGATCTGGCTTCATGTCAGCAGAGAATCAGTCTGCATGTCATAGCAGAGAATCAGGCTTCACGTCAGCCACCACTGCAACAGTCCATTGGCATATATTTAGGCCTAGCACCCAGGCAGAGGAGAGAGGTCCCGTAACAGACAATCTGGCTTCATGTCAGCAGAGAATCAGTCTGCATGTCATAGCAGAGAATCAGGCTTCACGTCAGCCACCACTGCAACAATCCATTGGCATATATTTAGGCCTAGCACACAGGCAGAGGAGAGAGGTCCCGTAACAGACAATCTGGCTTCATGTCAGCAGAGAATTAGTCTGCATGTCATAGCAGAGAATGAGGCTTCACGTCAGCCACCACTGCAACAGTCCATTGGCATATATTTAGGCCTAGCACACAGGCAGAGGAGAGAGGTCCCGTAACAGACAATCTGGCTTCATGTCAGCAGAGAATCAGTCTGCATGTCATAGCAGAGAATCAGGCTTCACGTCAGCCACCACTGCAACAGTCCATTGTCATAAATTTAGGCCCAGCACCCAGGCAGAGGAGAGAGGTCCCGTAACAGACAATCTGGCTTCATGTCAGCAGAGAATTAGTCTGCATGTCATAGCAGAGAATGAGGCTTCACGTCAGCCACCACTGCAACAGTCCATTGGCATATATTTAGGCCTAGCACACAGGCAGAGGAGAGAGGTCCCGTAACAGACAATCTGGCTTCATGTCAGCAGAGAATCAGTCTGCATGTCATAGCAGAGAATGAGGCTTCACGTCACCCACCACTGCAACAGTCCATTGGCATATATTTAGGCCTAGCACACAGGCAGAGCAGAGAGGTCCCGTAACAGACAATCTGGCTTCATGTCAGCAGAGAATCAGTCTGCATGTCATAGCAGAGAATGAGGCTTCACGTCACCCACCACTGCAACAGTCCATTGGCATATATTTAGGCCTAGCACACAGGCAGAGCAGAGAGGTCCCGTAACAGACAATCTGGCTTCATGTCAGCAGAGAATCAGTCTGCATGTCATAGCAGAGAATGAGGCTTCACGTCACCCACCACTGCAACAGTCCATTGGCATATATTTAGGCCTAGCACACAGGCAGAGCAGAGAGGTCCCGTAACAGACAATCTGGCTTCATGTCAGCAGAGAATCAGTCTGCATGTCATAGCAGAGAATGAGGCTTCACGTCACCCACCACTGCAACAGTCCATTTTCATAAATTTAGGCCCAGCACCCAGGCAGAGGAGAGAGGTCCCGTAACAGAGGATCTGGCTTCATGTCAGCAGAGAATCAGTCTGCATGTCATAGCAGAGAATCAGGCTTCACGTCAGCCACCACTGCAACAGTCCATTGTCATAAATTTAGGCCCAGCACCCAGGCAGAGGAGAGAGGTCCCGTAACAGACAATCTGGCTTCATGTCAGCAGAGAATTAGTCTGCATGTCATAGCAGAGAATGAGGCTTCACGTCAGCCACCACTGCAACAGTCCATTGGCATATATTTAGGCCTAGCACACAGGCAGAGGAGAGGTTCATTCAACTTTGGGTAGCCTCGCAATATAATGGTAAAATGAAAATAAAAATAGGATTGAATGAGGAAGTGCCCTGGAGTCCAATAATATATGGTTATGGGGAGGTAGTTAATGTCTAATCTGGACAAGGGACGGACAGGTCCTGTGGGATCCATGCCTGGTTCATTTTTATGAACGTCAGCTTGTCCACATTGGCTGTAGACAGGCGGCTGCGTTTGTCTGTAATGACGCCCCCTGCCGTGCTGAATACACGTTCAGACAAAACGCTGGCTGCTGGGCAGGCCAGCACCTCCAAGGCATAAAAGGCTAGCTCTGGCCACGTGGACAATTTAGAGACCCAGAAGTTGAATGGGGCCGAACCATCAGTCAGTACGTGGAGGGGTGTGCACACGTACTGTTCCACCATGTTAGTGAAATGTTGCCTCCTGCTAACACGTTGCGTATCAGGTGGTGGTGCAGTTAGCTGTGGCGTGTTGACAAAAGTTTTCCACATCTCTGCCATGCTAACCCTGCCCTCAGAGGAGCTGGCCGTGACACAGCTGCCTTGGCGACCTCTTGCTCCTCCTCTGCCTTGGCCTTGGGCTTCCACTTGTTCCCCTGTGACATTTGGGAATGCTCTCAGTAGCGCGTCTACCAACGTGCGCTTGTACTCACGCATCTTCCTATCACGCTCCAGTGCAGGAAGTAAGGTGGGCACATTGTCTTTGTAGCGTGGATCCAGCAGGGTGGCAACCCAGTAGTCCGCACAGGTTAAAATGTGGGCAACTCTGCTGTCGTTGCGCAGGCACTGCAGCATGTAGTCGCTCATGTGTGCCAGGCTGCCCAGGGGTAAGGACAAGCTGTCCTCTGTGGGAGGCGTATCGTCATCGTCCTGCCTTTCCCCCCAGCCACGCACCAGTGATGGACCCGAGCTGCGTTGGGTGCCACCCCGCTGTGACCATGCTTCATCCTCATCCTCCTCCACCTCCTCCTCATCCTCGTCCTCCTCGTCCTCCAGTAGTGGGCCCTGGCTGGCCACATTTGTACCTGGCCTCTGCTGTTGCCAAAAACCTCCCTCTGAGTCACTTCGAAGAGACTGGCCTGAAAGTGCTAAAAATGACCCCTCTTCCTCCTCCTCCTCCTCCTCCTCCTGGGCCACCTCCTCTTCCATCATCGCCCTAAGTGTTTTCTCAAGGAGACATAGAAGTGGTATTGTAACGCTGATAACGGTGTCATCGCCACTGGCCATGTTGGTGGAGTACTCGAAACAGCGCAACAGGGCACACAGGTCTCGCATGGAGGCCCAGTCATTGGTGGTGAAGTGGTGCTGTTCTGTAGTGCGACTGACCCATGAGTGCTGCAGCTGAAACTCCACTATGGCCTGCTGCTGCTCGCACAGTCTGTCCAGCATGTGCAAGGTGGAGTTCCACCTGGTGGGCACGTCGCATATGAGGCGGTGAGCGGGAAGGCCGAAGTTACGCTGTAGCGCAGACAGGCGAGCAGCAGCAGGATGTGAACGCCGGAAGCGCGAACAGACGGCCCGCACTTTATGCAGCAGCTCTGACATGTCGGGGTAGTTGTGAATGAACTTCTGCACCACCAAATTCAGCACATGCGCCAAGCAAGGGATGTGCGTCAAATTGGCTAGTCCCAGAGCTGCAACGAGATTTCGCCCATTATCACACACCACCAGGCCGGGCTTGAGGCTCACCGGCAGCAACCACTCGTCGGTCTGTTGTTCAATACCCCGCCACAACTCCTGTGCGGTGTGGGGCCTGTCCCCCAAACATATGAGTTTCAGAATGGCCTGCTGACGTTTACCCCGGGCTGTGCTGAAGTTGGTGGTGAAGGTGTGTGGCTGACTGGATGAGCAGGTGGAAGAAGAGGAGGAGGAAGCCGAGAAGGAGGAGGTGGCAACAGGAGGCAAAGAATGTTGCCCTGCGATCCTTGGCGGCGGAAGGACGTGCGCCAAACAGCTCTCCGCCTGGGGCCCAGCTGCCACTACATTTACCCAGTGTGCAGTTAGGGAGATATAGCGTCCCTGGCCGTGCTTACTGGTCCACGTATCTGTGGTTAGGTGGACCTTGCTACAGATGGCGTTGCGCAGTGCACACTTGATTTTATCGGATACTTGGTTGTGCAGGGAAGGCACGGCTCTCTTGGAGAAGTAGTGCCGGCTGGGAACAACATACTGTGGGACAGCAAGCGACATGAGCTGTTTGAAGCTGTCTGTGTCCACCAGCCTAAATGACAGCATTTCATAGGCCAGTAGTTTAGAAATGCTGGCATTCAGGGCCAGGGATCGAGGGTGGCTAGGTGGGAATTTACGCTTTCTATCAAATGTTTGTGAGATGGAGAGCTGAACGCTGGCGTGTGACATGGTTGAGACGCTTGGTGACGGAGGTGGTGGTGGTGGTGTTGGTGGTACATCCCCTGTTTGCTGGGCGGCAGGTGCCAACGTTCCTCCAGAGGCGGAGGAAGAGGCCGAGGCGGCAGCAGCAGAATAGGCCGAGGCGGCAGCAGCAGAAGAGGTAGCAGGGGGAGCCTGAGTGACTTCCTTGGTTTTAAGGTGTTTACTCCACTGCAGTTCATGCTTTGCATGCAGGTGCCTGGTCATGCAGGTTGTGCTCAGGTTCAGAACGTTAATGCCTCGCTTCAGGCTCTGATGGCACAGCGTGCAAACCACTCGGGTCTTGTCGTCAGCACATTGTTTGAAGAAGTGCCATGCCAGGGAACTCCTTGAAGCTGCCTTTGGGGTGCTCGGTCCCAGATGGCGGCGGTCAGTAGCAGGCGGAGTCTCTTGGCGGCGGGTGTTCTGCTTTTGCCCACTGCTCCCTCTTTTGCTACGCTGTTGGCTCGGTCTCACCACTGCCTCTTCCTCCGAACTGTGAAAGTCAGTGGCACGACCTTCATTCCATGTGGGGTCTAGGACCTCATCGTCCCCTGCATCGTCTTCCACCCAGTCTTGATCCCTGACCTCCTGTTCAGTCTGCACACTGCAGAAAGACGCAGCAGTTGGCACCTGTGTTTCGTCATCATCAGAGACATGCTGAGGTGGTATTCCCATGTCCTCATCATCAGGAAACATAAGTGGTTGTGCGTCAGTGCATTCTATGTCTTTCACCGCTGGGGAAGGGCTAGGTGGATGCCCTTGGGAAACCCTGCCAGCGGAGTCTTCAAACAGCATAAGAGACTGCTGCATAACTTGAGGCTGAGACAGTTTCCCTGGTATGCATGGGGGTGATGTGACAGACTGATGGGGTTGGTTTTCAGGCGCCATCTGTGCGCTTTCTGCAGAAGACTGGGTGGGAGATAATGTGAACGTGCTGGATCCACTGTCGGCCACCCAATTGACTAATGCCTGTACCTGCTCAGGCCTTACCATCCTTAGAACGGCATTGGGCCCCACCATATATCGCTGTAAATTCTGGCGGCTACTGGGACCTGAGGTAGTTGGTACACTAGGACGTGTGGATGTGGCAGAACGGCCACGTCCTCTCCCAGCACCAGAGGGTCCACTAACACCACCACGACCATGTCCACGTCCGCGTCCCTTACTAGATGTTTTTCTCATTGTTATGGTTCACCACAACAACAAATATATTATTTGGCCCAATGTATTGTATTCAAATTCAGCGGAATATAAATTTGAGGCCTAGTATTTAGGCGCTGGGTGACCGGTATGGATTTAGTGACAGAATTAGACTTGGAAATGCACAGAAGCGTGTGTGTAAAGTTATTCTGAATGACCCTATGTGCACCTTGAATATTATATACCCTTTTAGGGATAGATTTCAAATAGCTCTGATATAGCAGGAACCACTAAATTATGAAATTGCTAAATTGGGAATTGTACTTCAACCCAGAACAAAAAATGTGCTTTGACGGACACTAAATAACTTTCCCAGCCACAACAGGACAGCGGTAACGAGAGATTTAGCGGGATATAAATTTGAGGCCTAGTATTTAGGCGCTGGGTGACCGGTATGGATTTAGTGACAGAATTAGACTTGGAAATGCACAGAAGCGTGTGTGTGAAGTTATTCTGAATGACCCTATGTGCACCTTGAATATTATATACCCTTTTAGGGATAGATTTCAAATAGCTCTGATATAGCAGGAACCACTAAATTATGAAATTGCTAAATTGGGAATTGTACTTCAACCCAGAACAAAAAATGTGCTTTGACGGACACTAAATAACTTTCCCAGCCACAACAGGACAGCGGTAACGAGAGATTTAGCGGGATATAAATTTGAGGCCTAGTATTTAGGCGCTGGGTGACCGGTATGGATTTAGTGACAGAATTAGACTTGGAAATGCACAGAAGCGTGTGTGTGAAGTTATTCTGAATGACCCTATGTGCACCTTGAATATTATATACCCTTTTAGGGATAGATTTCAAATAGCTCTGATATAGCAGGAACCACTAAATTATGAAATTGCTAAATTGGGAATTGTACTTCAACCCAGAACAAAAAATGTGCTTTGACGGACACTAAATAACTTTCCCAGCCACAACAGGACAGCGGTAACGAGAGATTTAGCGGGATATAAATTTGAGGCCTAGTATTTAGGCGCTGGGTGACCGGTATGGATTTAGTGACAGAATTAGACTTGGAAATGCACAGAAGCGTGTGTGTGAAGTTATTCTGAATGACCCTATGTGCACCTTGAATATTATATACCCTTTTAGGGATAGATTTCAAATAGCTCTGATATAGCAGGAACCACTAAATTATGAAATTGCTAAATTGGGAATTGTACTTCAACCCAGAACAAAAAATGTGCTTTGACGGACACTAAATAACTTTCCCAGCTACAACAGGACAGCGGTAACGAGAGATTTAGCGGGATATAAATTTGAGGCCTAGTATTTAGGCGCTGGGTGACCGGTATGGATTTAGTGACAGAATTAGACTTGGAAATGCACAGAAGCGTGTGTGTGAAGTTATTCTGAATGACCCTATGTGCACCTTGAATATTATATACCCTTTTAGGGATAGATTTCAAATAGCTCTGATGTAGCAGGAACCACTAAATTATGAAATTGCTAAATTGGGAATTGTACTTCAACCCAGAACAAAAAATGTGCTTTGACGGACACTAAATAACTTTCCCAGCTACAACAGGACAGCGGTAACGAGAGATTTAGCGGGATATAAATTTGAGGCCTAGTATTTAGGCGCTGGGTGACCGGTATGGATTTAGTGACAGAATTAGACTTGGAAATGCACAGAAGCGTGTGTGTGAAGTTATTCTGAATGACCCTATGTGCACCTTGAATATTATATACCCTTTTAGGGATAGATTTCAAATAGCTCTGATATGGCAGGAACCACTAAATTATGAAATTGCTAAATTGGGAATTGTACTTCAACCCAGAACAAAAAATGTGCTTTGACGGACACTAAATAACTTTCCCAGCTACAACAGGACAGCGGTAACGAGAGATTTAGCGGGATATAAATTTGAGGCCTAGTATTTAGGCGCTGGGTGACCGGTATGGATTTAGTGACAGAATTAGACTTGGAAATGCACAGTAGCGTGTGTGTGAAGTTATTCTGAATGACCCTATGTGCACCTTGAATATTATATACCCTTTTAGGGATAGATTTCAAATAGCTCTGATATAGCAGGAACCACTAAATTATGAAATTGCTAAATTGGGAATTGTACTTCAACCCAGAACAAAAAATGTGCTTTGACGGACACTAAATAACTTTCCCAGCTACAACAGGACAGCGGTAACGAGAGATTTAGCGGGATATAAATTTGAGGCCTAGTATTTAGGCGCTGGGTGACCGGTATGGATTTAGTGACAGAATTAGACTTGGAAATGCACAGAAGCGTGTGTGTGAAGTTATTCTGAATGACCCTATGTGCACCTTGAATATTATATACCCTTTTAGGGATAGATTTCAAATAGCTCTGATATAGCAGGAACCACTAAATTATGAAATTGCTAAATTGGGAATTGTACTTCAACCCAGAACAAAAAATGTGCTTTGACGGACACTAAATAACTTTCCCAGCTACAACAGGACAGCGGTAACGAGAGATTTAGCGGGATATAAATTTGAGGCCTAGTATTTAGGCGCTGGGTGACCGGTATGGATTTAGTGACAGAATTAGACTTGGAAATGCACAGTAGCGTGTGTGTGAAGTTATTCTGAATGACCCTATGTGCACCTTGAATATTATATACCCTTTTAGGGATAGATTTCAAATAGCTCTGATATAGCAGGAACCACTAAATTATGAAATTGCTAAATTGGGAATTGTACTTCAACCCAGAACAAAAAATGTGCTTTGACGGACACTAAATAACTTTCCCAGCCACAACAGGACAGCGGTAACGAGAGATTTAGCGGGATATAAATTTGAGGCCTAGTATTTAGGCGCTGGGTGACCGGTATGGATTTAGTGACAGAATTAGACTGGGATATGGCCAAAAAATAACCACACTATTGCTGGTTAAATGCACTTGGTGACGGGCGCAGCTTGCCCCTGATGTAGTATATGGCCAAAAAATGAACAGACTATTGCTGGTTAAATGCACTTGGTGTCACAGCTTGACCAACCACACTACTGAGGGTTAAATGCACTTGGTGACGGGCGCAGCTTGCCCCTGATGTAGTATATGGCCAAAAAATGAACAGACTATTGCTGGTTAAATGCACTTGGTGTGACACCTTCACCCTGATGTAGGCTTTAGCCAAAAAACAACCACACCATTGAGGGTTAAATGCACTTGGTGACAGGCGCAGCTTGCCCCTGATTTAGTATATGGCCAAAAAATGAACAGACTATTGCTGGTTAAATGCACTTGGTGTGACAGCTTCACCCTGATGTAGGCTTTAGCCAAAAAACAACCACACCATTGAGGGTTAAATGCACTTGGTGACAGGCGCAGCTTGCCCCTGATTTAGTATATGGCCAAAAAATGAACAGACTATTGCTGGTTAAATGCACTTGGTGTGACAGCTTCACCCTGATGTAGGCTTTAGCCAAAAAACAACCACACCATTGAGGGTTAAATGCACTTGGTCGCAGCTTGGATGCACTTGGTCGCAGCACCGCACAAGACACAAAATGGCCGCCGATCACCCCATAAAAAAGTGACTGACAAACGGTCTGGGCAGCCTAAAAACAGTGAGTGAGCATTTGAGTATCAGCAGCTCAATGATGCACAGCTGCAGATCGATCGATTAATCAAGTGAAGTCCTTTGGAGGAGTTAATCTGCCTAATCTCGCCCTACTGTCGCATCCGCAACCTCTCCCTACGCTAATCAGAGCAGAGTGACGGGCGGCGCTATGTGACTCCAGCTTAAATAGAGGCTGGGTCACATGGTGCTCTGGCCAATAACAGCCATGCCAATAGTAGGCATGGCTGTCACGGCCTTTTGGGGCAAGTAGTATGACGCTTGTTGATTGGCTGCTTTGCAGCCTTTCAAAAAGCGCCAAGAAAGCGTCACAAAAGCGCCAAGAAAGCGACGAACACCGAACCCGAACCCGGACTTTTACGAAAATGTCCGGGTTCGGGTCCGTGTCACGGACACCCCAAAATTCGGTACGAACCCGAACTATACAGTTCGAGTTCGCTCATCCCTAACCGCCACAACTGCATCCAGCTCCGCCACTTTAGAGCCCAATGGACCAACACCGTCTGTGAGCACAACTATCATTCCATCTAACATTCAACCCAAATCCAATTTCTATCCTATTTCTAGTAGAGGCTCACATGTAGAAACTTTCTACAATATGGTTCTAGCGGACCTTAAACAAAACCTTCCAACATCTGCCCCCCCCCCCGGGCCAATAATCTAAGCCTCAAACAAAGAATGGCCACAAAAACACTATTAAGAAATAAAGATATTGTTATTAAAAGTGCGGACAAAGGAGGGGGGATAGTGGTCATGGATAGTAGCTACTACATCTCTGAATCCCTTAATATACTATCCAATGAGGTTTACTATATACGTCTAGCCACAGACCCCTCAGCGACATACAAAAAAGAACTTTATAACCTCATAGACGAGGGATACTCTAAGGGTATTTTTGATAAGAAAATAAGAACATACCTCAAAATATCCCATCCAGCAACGGCGAAATTTTATTTCCTTCCAAAAATTCACAAGTCCCTGGTTAACCCCCCTGGTAGACCTATCATCTCGGGTATGGGCTCTCTAACTACCAACCTGTCCGAATATATTGATGGTATATTACAAAATTTTGTCATCCAATTACCATCATATTTGAAGGACACATCCCATCTACTACATACTTTAAAGTCGGTGAAGTGGGAAAACAACTATCAATGGGTCACCTTGGATGTTGCCGCTCTATACAGCAATATCACACACTCTTTAGGCCTTGAAGCCATTAGTGTATTTCTCAGTTCTGACCCCAAAATGCCATTATCACAATGCCATTTTTTACTTAAATCTATCAACTTCATTCTGCAACACAATTATTTCTCGTTTCTGGACAAAATCTATCTCCAGCAAAAGGGTACTGCGATGGGGACGAAATTTGCCCCATCGTATGCTAACCTTTTTATGGGTTATTTTGAAGAAAAGATGGGCCTACTCTCACACCCTAATATCCGATTATACAAACGATACATAGATGATATTATTTTCATCTGGGATGGCGATGTAGGAGATCTGTGCACTTTCGTGGAAACACTAAACAAAAATAGTTGGAATCTCTCATTCACGTCTGAATATAGCCAGAGAGAAATAACTTTCTTAGATCTCCATTTAAGCATAAAGGACAACTGCATCATTACCAGAACCCATTTCAAGCAGGTGGATACTAACAGCTATCTTGATTATAAGAGCTGTCATCATTACCGTTGGAAGAACAATATTCCATACGGTCAAATGCGTAGGTTACAGAGGAATTGCTCTGACCAGAAAACACTACAGGGACAATTAGAGATGATAGGAAAGAGATTTCTAGAGAAAGGCTACCCTAAAGGACTTATTACAGACTCCAAAAAAAGGACCATTGGAACTAAAAAAGAGCCCGCCCTCACAACAAATGTTGATGGCAGAAAGAAATCCAAACAATTCCCTTTAAACTTCATCACCCGATATAATTCACAACATCTTGCCATTAAAAACACCTTTATTAAACATTGGCCGATTTTGTTGAAAGACCCGATCATTGGCCAGAGCATCCCTCAGGCCCCTGTACTAACATTTCGGAGGGCCAAAACATTGAAAGAAATTCTGGCCCCCTCATGCCCTAAAATTGGCGAGACAGTAAAACCAACCACCATTGAGAAATTTCTAGGAAACACAGCCCACCCCACTAGGGTAGGGTCTTTTAGATGTGGGAAGGCCCGTTGCAAATGTTGCGCCATGATTTCCCATAACACCCAAGTGCTATCCCTCACCAAGTTGGAAGGTACGATCCCCCTGCGACAAGAAATGAATTGTGGCACATCGTTTGTTATTTACTTACTGTACTGCTCTTGCCATATCTACTATGTGGGTCGCACTACACAATCCTTACGCGAGCGGATGAACGAACATCGTTCAAATATCCACCGTAAAGTGGTGACCCACAGCGTCTCCCGGCATTTTTCAATCCATCATGATGGGGACCCGAGTTCACTCCGTGTCACGCCATTAGAGTGGGTACCTCATTCCTACCAAACTCTCTGCCGTAAGGAGATGTTTTGGATTTTTTAATTAAATACTCTGACCCCGTTCGGACTGAACGAAACCTTAGAACACTCAAACTATTAAAGTCCACTAAGATGTCTGGCCATTCTCCATCCATATTCAAAACCTAAACATTCAAAACCCAAACCATCAATTATGTATCTAGTACACTCCATCGATATACTATGTCCGCTGACCGGACTCACCGCCTCCAGTAGAGGACAAATGTCCGAGGAGGAGTGCCATTTGACAATTTCTATATGTAGTCCTCGTATATATATATAATTTTTTTATATTATTACATATCCTTTATATTCTTTCCTTCATTACCCAATTTAATGTATGACCCATCATATTTATGCATTTATGTATCCATTTATTATTTATTATTCATTCATTATTAATAATTTTTTTATAGGAATATGAATTATATTGTATTTAATTTTGGTTAGCATTTTTAATGTATATATTTTTAATGTATATATTTTATTCATATATATGTATATATATGTGCATCAATTTGTTTGTGAGCACACATGTATATATTTGTGCTTCCTCCTTTTTTTCTCTTATATGCCTTTTTTATATATATATATATATATATATATATATATATATTTTTTTTTTTTCTATATTCACCTTTAACATATTATAACATTATTTTAATAGCCAGTTTTGTGCCCGTAACACTGGTTCTTTAATATGTATGTGCAGACCCCCATGGCTCATACTGGCTTGCGCTGTGCGTTCCACCAGAGCCTCGATGCCGTGGACCGGAAACCCCGGCTCCTGTCTCTGTTGGAGCGCATGAGGTGCGTTCCACCGAGCGGAAGTCGGCCCCACTTCCGGTCCGGGACGCCGCAGGATGGTGGAGATACCAGCGGCACCCCAAGGAGCCTAGCCGGACGACTGTTCCAGTTGTTGTAAGTCACCACCACCCAGCAGTCCACCCTTATTTCCGCCCGTGGTGAGACGCATCGTTGTGCGTTCCACGGGGCGGAAGTGAGACCCTATCCGATCTGACATGTCCGTTCCGGCCCTTCTACTGTACACATTTACATCTGCCTGCATTATTCAAGACGATATATTTATTCTTATATTTGTATTTACATTTATACATATATACATTTTTTAGATTCATTTATCCATTTGATTGTGGAACGCATATGCGTTCCAAATACCGGAAGTACGGCCTTACCACTTCCGGTCTTTTTGAAAAACGCGCCTTGTTGAGGGCCAGTAAGGTATAAATTGTTTGTTTTACTGCCATTTGACTATGTAATGCTCCTGAAGAAGGGGATCTACTGTCCCCGAAACGCGTCGAGCCATTTTTATACAATAAAGGTGATTGATCAGAAGCACCGGACTTCCTGCTGCCTTCATCACTACGACTCTACATGCGATCCTGGCCGGGGGGGTTCAAGTCACAGGTGTTTTAAGCTTATCCTGGTGACTACCCCCCAGTGAAGTGAGTGTTATTTAAGAGTGTGATTTTGTCCTGTGCTGGGCATCTCTCACTTCTAATACTTACCTTTTATAATTCATTTTTAATTTAATTTATTCTTCACATTAATTTCCATCAATTTATATCAGTTTCCATCTTTGTCAACCACATCGTCATTTGACTATTGGGTTGCAGACGGTCTCTCCTGCGGAGCAGGGTATGCTTAGGGTCCTTCACCCAGCAACCACCATCCAGATTTCACACTATTGCTCCATATTACTTTTCCGTGCGATATAGTATTCATCACTGTCTAATGGTATTCTTTACTCCCATTTGTAAGACAGGCTTGCTTTTTTTTTCTTGGGTAGTCTCAGGGAATACCCCTAAATTTAGTTGCCCAAATGTCAAACAGGGGGTATTCTTCTGAAGAGGCCTACAGGCTTCTGACCCAGTCGGATGAGGAGTGGGAACCCTCATCTGATGAATCTAGCGGGTCAGAATACGAACCTGTAGAAAGCAGTGGCTCTCTGACCCAAAGTTCGGACAAGGAGGCTGAGGTCCCTGATAGCACCAGGCGTACCCGGCCCCGTGTCGCTAGACCGCAGGTTGCGCAGGATCCGCTTCAAGAGCAGCAGAGTGGGGCTGGTGCTGTCGGATTACGTGGTGAGGCATACACCAGCAGCCCAGCCCTTCCTGGACCTAGTACCAGCACTGCCGTAGAACATGGTGAAGTAGCGAGCACCAGAAGGGCAGTTGAAGCTGGTACGGTGGCACGTGCAGTAGTGACCCCGTCGCAGCCACCGCAAAGACGTGCCCGTAGAGCCCCTAGAATCCCAGAGGTGCTGGCAAACCCTGATTGGCAGTCCCCAACTTCAGCCGCACCTGTAGTTCCCCCTTTCACCGCCCAGTCTGGAGTTCGGGTTGAGACAGCTCAGATCGGTTCGGCCCTGGGATTTTTTGAGCTGTTCTTGACTGCGGAGCTCTTAGACTTAGTTGTGGCAGAGACAAACCGGTATGCCACACAATTTATAACCGCTAACCCGGGAATATTTTTTGCCCAGCCTTTCCGGTGGAAACCAGTCCAAGTTTCCGAAATTAAAACTTTTTCTGGGCCTCCTCCTCAACATGGGTCTAACTAAAAAGCATGAATTGCGGTCATATTGGTCCACGAACCCAATTCATCACATGCCCATGTTCTCTGCTGCTATGTCCAGGACACGATTTGAGACCATCCTGCGTTTCCTGCACTTTAGTGATAACAGCACCTCCCGTCCCAGAGGCCACCCTGCTTTTGACCGGCTCCACAAAATTCGGCCCCTCATAGACCATTTCAACCTGAAATTTGCAGATATGTATACCCCAGAGCAAAACATCTGTGTAGACGAGTCCCTTATACATTTTACCGGGCGCCTTGGCTTCAAACAATACATCCCAAGCAAGCGCGCCCGGTATGGGGTCAAATTGTATAAGCTCTGTGAAAGGGCCACAGGCTATACACACAAATTTCGTGTCTATGAGGGAAAAGATCAGACCCTGGAGCCGGTCGGTTGCCCTGACTACCTGGGGAGCAGTGGGAAGATAGTCTGGGACTTGGTGTCACCCTTATTCGGCAAGGGGTACCATCTTTATGTGGACAATTTTTACACAAGTGTGGCCCTCTTTAGGCATTTGTTTCTAGAACGGATTGGCGCCTGTGGTACCGCGCAAACTAGTCGCGCGGGCTTCCCCCAACGGCTCGTTAGCACCCGTCTTGCAAGGGGGCAGAGGGCCGCACTGTGTAACGAAGAACTGCTCGCGGTGAAATGGAGAGACAAGCGTGACGTTTACATGCTCTCCTCCATTCACGCAGACACGACAATACTAATTGAGCGAGCAACCCGTGTCATTGAAAAGCCCCTCTCAGTCCACGACTATAACCTTCACATGGGAGGGGTGGACTTCAATGACCAGATGTTGTCTCCGTATTTAGTTTCCCGCAGAACCAGACGCTGGTATAAGAAGGTGTCTGTATATTTAATTCAATTGGCTCTGTATAATAGTTTTGTTCTCTACAGTAAGGCTGGGAGAACTGGATCCTTCCTCAAATTTCAGGAAGAGATCATCGAGAACCTCCTGTACCCAGGAGGTTCCGTGGCCCCATCCACCAGTGTAGTTAGCCGTCTACACGAGCGACATTTCCCCAATGTCGTTGCTGGTACCTCAACCCACCCGTCACCCCGAAAAAGATGTTGTGTCTGTAGCAGGAGTGGAATAAGGCGTGACACCCGCTATTTCTGTCCTGACTGTCCTGACCACCCTGCCCTATGCTTAGGGGAGTGTTTCCGGAAGTACCACACACAGGTACACCTAGCATAGGGATCATCTCACCAGGACAGGCACACAGGGCTATTAGGGCCCATTCACTCACACTGCTGCTGCAAACGTCTCCTTTCACCTGGGACAAAGTGCATAACGCACTTCGCCACATCTTTGGGCGATTTGCGCTTTGCACATTGACCCATGGGGAAGAAGAGGTTTGTTCTATAAAGGTAAAAAAAAAAAAAAAAAAAACACCAGTAAGCAAACACGTTAATGTTTAGTTCAAAAAGTTAAAGTTTACATGTTCTGTTCCAAAGTTAATAAAATTATTGCGTTGCGGCCTGGTTTTTTCTTTTTTTTTTTTTCTTTTTTTACCTTCCAGGTGGACCAACCGATCTACTAGCTGCAGCACTGATGTGCATTCTGACAGAAGCATTGCGCTGCTGTCAGATTACACGCAAGTCGGTGTATGCGGCGCTGCAAGACGAGATTTTCTCCTCTGCAGTAACAGATACGTTTGCCGAGGCATACGAGCTGAGGAGGAGGCGGCGTTCCTATGCTTTGGAAAACACTTTGTATATATATAAAAAATAAAATAAAATCCCGGCAATGATTTATTCATCCACATCGATTGATGTGAATGGAGAAATCTGGTTTGCCAGGGCATACGAGCTAAGTTGGGCGAAGCTCCTATGTCCTGGCAGACGCCTTTCCCCTCCTTTTTTTTTTTTGGCAGAGATTTTTTCATCCACATTGATCGATGCGAATGAAGAAATCTGTGCCGTTCATTTTTTTCTTTCAGCCCAGAGGCTGAACGGAAAAAAAAATCTCATTACCTGTATGCTCAATATAAGGAGAATAGCAGAAACTCCTAATGCTGGCCATACATGTAATGATTGCGGAGACCCTCAAATGCCAGGGCAGTACAAACACCCCACAACTGACCCCATTTTGGAAAGAAGACACCCCAAGGTATTTGCTGAGGGGCATATTGAGTCCATGAAAGATTAAAATTTTTGTCCTAAGTTAGCGGAAAGTGAGACTTTGTGAGAAAAAACAAAAAAAAAATCAATTTCCGCTAACTTATGCGAAAAAAAATAAATTCTATGAACTTGCCAGGCCCCTCATTGGATACCTTGGGGTGTCTTCTTTCCAAAGTGGGGTCACATGTGGGGTATTTATACTGCCCTGGCTTTTTAGGGGCCCTAAAGCGTGAGAAGAAGTGTCAAATGCCAACTTTGTATAAAAAAATGGGAAAAGTTGTCTTTTGCCAAGATATTTATCTCACCCAGCATGGGTATATGTAAAATGACACCCCAAAACACATTCCCCAACTTCTCCTGAGTACGGCGATACCAGATGTGTCACACTTTTTTGCTGCCAAGGTGGGCAAAGGGGCACATATTCCAAAGTGCACCTTTCGGATTTCACCGGTCATTTTTTACACATTTTGATTGCAGAGGACTTCTCACACATATGGGCCCCTAAATTGCCAGGGCAGTATAACTACGCCACAAGTGACCCCATTTTGGAAAGAAGACACCCCAAGGTATTCTGTGAGGGGCATGGTGAGTTCCTAGAATTTTTTATTTTTTGTCGCAAGTTAGTGGAATTTGAGACTTTGTAAGAAAAAAAAATATATAAAAAATCATCATCATTTTCCGCTAACTTGTGACAAAAAATAAAAAGTTTTATGAACTCACTATGCCCATCAGCGAATACCTTAGGGTGTCTACTTTCCGAAATGGGGTCATTTGTGGGGTTTTTCTACTGTCTGGGCATTGTAGAACCTCAGGAATCATGACAGGTGCTCAGAAAGTCAGAGCTGTTTCAAAAAGCGGAAATTCACATTTTTGTACCATAGTGTGTAAACGCTATAACTTTTACCCAAACCATTTATTTTTTGCCGAAACATTTTTTTTTTATCAAAGACATGGAGAACAATAAATTTGGCGAAAAATTTATATATGGATGTCGTTTTTTTTGCAAAATTTTACAGCTGAAAGTGAAAAATTTCATTTTTTTGCAAAAAAATCGTTACATTTTGATTAATAACAAAAAAAGTAAAAATGTCAGCAGCAATAAAATACCACCAAATGAAAGCTCTATTAGTGAGAAGAAAAGGAGGTAAAATTCATTTGGGTGGTAAGTTGCATGACCGAGCGATAAACGGTGAAAGTAGTGTAGTGCCGAAGTATAAAAAGTGCTCTGGTCATGAAGGGGGTTTCAGCTAGCGGGGCTGAAGTGGTTAATCATGTACGTGATATTTGATTCTCTTGCATCTATGATATATAATGTATGGGGCATGCATGCATTTATTTTCTGTTTATTTATTTTTTTATTTCTCATTTTTTATTTTTTATTTTTTTTATTTTTTTTATTCATTTTTTATAGTATATTTTTCATATATAATAATTTATGTCCTTATATATAACGTTTTATTTCACTATGCAACTATGGCACTTTGGTTACAATTATATGGACCTCTGATATATGTTTCTTTTTGTTTTTTCACTTTTGTTTTTTTGTGTGGGTGGGCCAGAGTAATCATTTGCATATGAATATGCTCTGTCCCACACACACACATACACATAGTATATACTATATTGTATTTATTATATACTTTTCACGTCATTGTGAGTACTTTTGCTGGCTCCAGGCCCGTGTTATCTTATATGGGACTCAATATGGATATATGTAGTGTGGATTCCGGAACAGCGTCACTGCCACTTACGTGATTATGACGCTCGTTGGCCCTCCGTTCATCCATTGTTGGTTGCGGGTCACCTGCGTTCCACTGGGTCGCGGACTACGCATGCGCTACACGGCGCCATCTCGACGCGCTCCGTGACGTCTGTAAGTGCCGCGCATGCGCGGTGAGCAGATGTGGACGCGCCGAGAGATGGCGCCGTGCATCATGGAGTTTTCCGCGCCCGAGTATGTGGACCGCAGGTGCCTCATATGTAGGTAATTTCTCCCTACCCACCCACTCCCATTTCATTCTATATATACCCTGCTTGCACATAATCTAGTACTTCCTGACGAAGCCGTGAGGTGAAACGCGCGTCGAGGTCACGCGCTCAGGGTCTGACAGTCCATCTACCACCATGTCTTCAGGTACGTTCTGGTACTAGTATCGTTTCACACTGCCTATTGAGATTTCCGCTTATACCCATAGTGAGTCCCTTATATATCCGTTGTGCATACTGTTACCATCTTCTTCCTGACTGAGATATTGACTCTTACATTGAGTACCTGTTATCACTACGGTCGGTTTAGACATTTATGCACTGTGTCATGTGTGAGAAAGCTCATGGTTCACCGGTTATGGTCACTTGCACAATTTATGCATAGTTTTACTGCGGTGACCTTGCTGCTTGGCCATCCTGGTTATCCCTGAGCTTTCATTATTATCATTCTTATGGATTGTACCTTTCTGTGCGTTATATCTCACAGACATATTGGTGATTTTTGGCGTCAGTGACCCTGCGCTTCTCCGTATCTTTGTATGTCATCCTGTAGTTTCTCCATCCTTTATATTTTATAATAAACTTATATTTTTATACATCATCTCCATTTGTTCGTTTTGGTTTACCGTGGCTGACGTGAAGCCTGATTCTCTGCTATGACATGCAGACTGATTCTCTGCTGACATGAAGCCAGATTCTCTGTTACGGGACCTCTCTCCTCTGCCTGGGTGCCTGGGCCTAAATATATGACAATGGAATGTTACAGTGGTGGGTGACGTGAAGCCTGATTCTCTGCTATGACATGCAGACTGATTCTCTGCTGACATGAAGCCAGAATCTCTGTTACGGGACCTCTTTCCTCTGCCTGGGTGCCGGGGCCTAAATATCTGACAATGGACTGTTCCAGTGTTGAGTGACGTGAAGCATGATTCTCTGCTATGACATGAAGATTGATTCTCTGCTGACATGAAGCCAGATTCTCTGTTAAGGGACCTCTCTCCTCTGCCTGGGTGCCTGGGACTAAATATCTGACAATGGACTGTTCCAGTGTTGGGTGACGTGAAGCATGATTCTCTGCTATGACATGAAGACTGATTCTCTGCTGACATGAAGCCAGATTCTCTGTTAAGGGACCTCTCTCCTCTGCCTGGGTGCCTGGGACTAAATATCTGACAATGGACTGTTACAGTGGTGGGTGACGTGAAGCCAGATTCTCTGCTATGGGACCTCTCTCCAATTGATATTGGTTAATTTTTATTTATTTTATTTTTATTTTTATTCATTTCCCTATCCACATTTGTTTGCAGGGGATTTACCTGCATGTTGCTGCCTTTTGCAGCCCTCTAGCTCTTTCCTGGGCTGTTTTACAGCCTTTTTAGTGCCGAAAAGTTCAGGTCCACATTGACTTCAATAGGGTTTGGGTTCGGGACGAAGTTCGGGTCGGGTTCGGATCCCGAACCCGAACATTTCCGGGAAGTTCGGCCGAACTTCTCGATCCCGAACATCCGGGTGTTCGCTCAACTCTACTGACCAGCTTCACAGGGGCAAATACCCCACTTGTGCTGCTGTTAGGACTAAGGGAAAACAAATTTATGTAAAAATTGACGCCTCTTTCTCCTTTAGAATCAAAATTTGCCCAATTTTTTTTTTCTCAGGAGATTCTGATTATGACAAATCTGAATTTTGGGAAAAATTCTGGTTAAATTTTGATTCTAAAGGATTGATTCACTCATCTCTAACTGACTTCATTGACTTCTATGGGAAAGTTTTCTAGACATGCTCTGTGATCTGTGCAGGTCAGTAGGAAGAAGATAAAGCCTATTGTCTGCTTGTCAGTGAAGGAGACCACTACTTACATGCAGCAATCTCCTCCACAGTATGGGATAAGGAGTGATTATTAATGCCATCACTCATCCCCATACAGAATCATTGTTTGCAGAAGACCATGATTAGACGGCACAATCTGCTGCCAGCAAATAATGATTTAAGTGTGAGCGCTACAGTGGAAGTTCGAGCGCCACAGTGGCGTTCACACCTTCACATCAAGGACCATGTAAAAAACATTTCTGGAGTGCCATAGAACCCCTTATACTTAAAGAGGACCTGTCACCACAAAATGCAGTGAAATCTAAAAGCACCATGTTATAGAGCAGGAGGAGCTGAGTGGATTGATAGATCGATATAAATATATATATATATATATATATATATATATTCATATTTGTTATTTATACTGTACATTTATATCTTAGTATTTTTTGCAGCCCTGTGAATACCTATTGGTACAGGAGGGAGATGTTATCAGTGACTGATAGCATTGTGTGCATATAGAGATAGCTGTCAGTCACAGATAATCCCTCCTCCCTGTTCTGATTTTTTCAAATAAACTGTAGATAGTGACATGTATAATTTAAAATCACCAAAAAATAATTAGAAACATTCCCTATGAAGTCCTGAAAAACCCAGGTACATGTATGTGTCAATGTATGTTGTTAGTTTGAGTACATGTCTTCTTGCATGTGGTGAGTTTGCATGTGTGCGTGTATGTAATGAGTATGTGTGCAGCCATGTGTGGTCAATATGTGCATGTGTGCATCTTTCTTTATATGAATTCACTACACTGAAATATGAGCCGATTCCTTCATTTTCTAGTTTTCCATTTGCTATATGTTCCACATTGCCTTCTCTCACACAACTTGAGGAGAAAGGCTTGTGCTTCTTTCCTCTACTCAGGAAATTGTTTAGGAAGGAGGGGAGCTCATGAATTTTTTGTGCTGCACCCACCGATGTGTTAAAGCAGCCCTGGTCAAGGTGAATTTATAATTAGGGATAAGCGAACCCGAACTGTATAGTTTGGATTCTTACCGAATTTTGGGGTGTCCGTGACACGGACCCGAACATTTTCGTAAAAGTCTGGGTTCGTGTTCGGCGCTTTCTTGGCGCTTTTTGAAAGGCTGCAAAGCAGCTAATCAACAAGCGTCATACTACTTGCCCCAAGAGGCCGTCACAGCCATGCCTACTATTGGCATGGCTGTGATTGGCCAGTGCAGCATGTGACCCAGCCTCTATTTAAGCTGGAGTCACGTAGCGCCGCAAGTCACTCTGATCTGATCAGTGTAGGGATAGGATGCAGCTGCTGCTGTTAGGGCTAGATTAGGCACTAGGCAGGGATTTACTCAGCAAAAACACTTGATTAAGTGATCGATCTACAGCTGTGGATCATTCAACTGCTGCTATTTAATTGCTCACTGTTTTTAGGCTGCTCAGAGCGTTTTTCTGTCACTTTTTTCTGGGGTGATCGGCGGCCATTATGTGTCTTGTGGTGCGCCAGCACAAGCTGCCACCAAATACATTTAACCATCAATAGTGTGTTTTTTTTTTTTGCTATATCCTACATCAGGTGCTTGGCTGTGCTTGCTATTTTATTGAGGGGTAAAATACAATTGTCAAAATAGCAGTACCCTAAATCTGGTGTTTCAGCTGTGGCTAGCCAATTGTAATACTGTCTGCTGTCTGGCAAAGGATATATTTTTGATCTGGGTTGAAATACAATTCCCAACTTAGCAATTCCCTAAATCAGTGGTTTCTGCTGTATCAGGCCAACTTTAAATCTATCCATAAAAGGGTATATTAGATTGAAGGTGCGGATAGGGTCCTCCTCAATAACTTCACACGCTACTGTGCATTTCCAAGTCTAATTCTGTCCGTAAACGTATACCTGTCATCCAGCGCCTAAATAATAGGCCTGCAATTTATATTCAGCTAAATCTGTTGTCACTGCTGTGGCTGGTCAATTTATTTAGTGTCCGCCAAAGCACAGTTTTTGTTCTGGGTTGAAATACAATACCCAAGTTAGCAATTCCCTAAATCAGTGGTTTCTGCTGTATCAGGCCAAGTTTAAATCTATCCATAAAAGGGTATATTAGATTGAAGGTGCGGATAGGGTCATCATCAATAACTTCACACGCTACCGTGCATTTCCAAGTCTAATTCTGTCCGTAAAAGGGATACCTGTCATCCAGGGCCTAAATACTAGGCCTACAATTTATATTCAGCTAAATCTGTCGTTACTGCTGTGCCTGTATTAGTGTAATACGGTACCTAAATAGATAGCCAGATAGTGTTAGGTGTCTGTAAAAAAAGGCCTGAATTTGAATTCAATACATTGGGCCAAATAATTTTTTTCTTATTGTGGTGAACGGTAACAATAAGGATAACATCTAGTAAGGGACGCGGACGCGGACATGGACATGGTCGTGGTGGTGTTAGTGGACCCTCTGGTGCTGGGAGAGGACGTGGCCGTTCTGCCACAGCCACACGTCCTAGTGTACCAACTACTTCAGGTCCCAGTAGCCGTCAGAATTTACAGCGATATTTGGTGGGGCCCAATGCCGTTCTAAGGATGGTAAGGCCTGAGCAGGTACAGGCATTAGTCAATTGGGTGGCCGACAGTGGATCCAGCACGTTCACATTATCTCCCACCCAGTTTTCTGCAGAAAGCGCACAGATGGCGCCTGAAAACCAAGCCCATCAGTCTGTCAAATCACCCCCATGCATATCAGGGAAACTGTCTGAGCCTCAAGTTATGCAGCAGTCTCTTATGCTGTTTGAAGACTCTGCTGGCAGGGTTTCCCAAGGGCATCCACCTAGCCCTTCCCCAGCGGTGAAAGACATAGAATGCTCTGACGCACAACCACTTATGTTTCCTGATGATGAGGACATGAGAATACCACCTCAGCACGTCTCTGATGATGACGAAACACAGGTGCCAACTGCTGCATCTTTCTGCAGTGTGCAGACTGAACAGGAGGTCAAGGAGGAAGACTGGGTGGAAGACGATGCAGGGGACGATGAGGTCCTAGACCCCACATGGAATGAAGGTCGTGCCACTGACTTTCAGAGTTCGGAGGAAGAGGCAGTGGTGAGACCGAGCCAACAGCATAGCAAAAGAGGGAGCAGTGGGCAAAAGCAGAACACCCGCCGCCAAGAGACTCCGCCTGCTACTGACCGCCGCCATCTGGGACCGAGCACCCCAAAGGCAGCTTCAAGGAGTTCCCTGGCATGGCACTTCTTCAAACAATGTGCTGATGACAAGACCCGAGTGGTTTGCACGTTCTGAACCTTAGCACAACCTGCATGACCAGGCACCTGCATGCAAAGCATGAACTGCAGTGGAGTAAACACCTTAAAAACAAGGAAGTCACTCAGGCTCCCCCTGCTACCTCTTCTGCTGCTGCCGCCTCGGCCTCTTCTGCTGCTGCCGCCTCGGCCTCTTACTCCGCCTCTGGAGGAACGTTGGCACCTGCCGCCCAGCAAACAGAGGATGTACCACCAACACCACCACCTCCGTCACCAAGCATCTCAACCATGTCACACGGCAGCGTTCAGCTCTCCATCTCACAAACATTTGAGAGAAAGCGTAAATTCCCACCTAGCCACCCTCGATCCCTGGCCCTGAATGCCAGAATTTCTAAACTACTGGCCTATGAAATGCTGTCATTCAGGCTGGTGGACACAGACAGCTTCAAACAGCTCATGTCGCTTGCTGTCCCACAGTATGTTGTTCCCAGCCGCTACTACCTCTCCAAGAGAGCCGTGCCTTCCCTGCACAACCAAGTATCCGATAAAATCAAGTGTTCACTGCGCAACGCCATCTGTGGCAAGGTCCACCTAACCACAGATACGTGGACCAGTAAGCACGGCCAGGGACGCTATATCTCCCTAACTGCACACTGGGTAAATGTAGTGGTGGCTGGGCCCCAGGCGGAGAGCTGTTTGGCGCAAGTCCTTCCACCGCCAAGGATCGCAGGGCAACATTCTTTGCCTCCTGTTGCCTCCTCCTCCTACTCGGCTTCCTCCTCTTCTTCCACCTGCTCATCCAGTCAGCCACACAACTTCACCACCAACTTCAGCACAGCCCGGGGTAAACGTCAGCAGGCCATTCTGAAACTCATATGTTTGGCGGACAGGCCCCACACCGCACAGGAGTTGTGGCGGGGTATAGAACAACAGACCGACGAGTGGTTGCTGCCGGTGAGCCTCAAGCCTGGTCTGGTGGTGTGCGATAATGGGCGAAATCTCGTTGCAGCTCTGGGACTAGCCGGTTTGACGCACATCCCTTGCTTGGCGCATGTGCTAAATTTGGTGGTGCAGAAGTTCATTCACAACTACCCCGACATGTCAGAGTTGCTGCATAAAGTGCGGGCCAGTACGAGCGCTTCCGGCGTTCACATCCTGCCGCTGCTCGCCTGTCTACGCTACAGCGTAACTTCGGCCTTCCCGCTCATCGCCTCATATGCGACGTGCCCACCAGGTGGAACTCCACCTTGCACATGCTGGACAGACTGTGCGAGCAGCAGCAGGCCATAGTGGAGTTTCAGCTGCAGCACGCACGGGTCAGTCGCACTGCGGAACAGCACCACTTCACCACCAATGACTGGGCCTCTATGTGTGCCCTGTTGCGCTGTTTCGAGTACTCCACCAACATGGCCAGTGGCGATGACGCCGTTATCAGCGTTACAATACTACTTCTATGTCTCCTTGAGAAAACACTTAGGGCGATAATGGAAGAGGAGGTGGCCCAGGAGGAGGAGGAGGAGGAAGAGGGGTCATTTTTAGCACTTTCAGGCCAGTCTCTTCGAAGTGACTCAGAGGGAGGTTTTTTGCAACAGCAGAGGCCAGGTACAAATGTGGCCAGCCAGGGCCCACTACTGGAGGACGAGGAGGACGAGGATGATGAGGAGGTGGAGGAGGATGAGGATGAAGCATGTTCACAGCGGAGTGGCACCCAGCGCAGCTCGGGCCCAACACTGGTGCGTGGCTGGGGGGAAAGGCAGGACGATGACGATACGCCTCCCACAGAGGACAGCTTGTCCTTACCTCTGGGCAGCCTGGCACACATGAGCGACTACATGCTGCAGTGCCTGCGCAACGACAGCAGAGTTGCCCACATTTTAACGTGTGCGGACTACTGGGTTGCCACCCTGCTGGATCCACGGTACAAAGACAATGTGCCCACCTTACTTCCTGCACTGGAGCGTGATAGGAAGATGCGAGAGTACAAGCGCACATTGGTAGATGCGCTACTTCGAGCATTCCCAAATGTCAAAGGGGAACAAGTGGAAGCCCAAGGCGAAGGCAGAGGAGGAGCAAGAGGTCGCCAACGCAGCTGTGTCACGGCCAGCTCCTCTGAGGGCAGGGTTAGCATGGCAGAGATGTGGAAAAGTTTTGTCAACACGCCACAGCTAACTGCACCACCATCTGATACGGAACATGTTAGCAGGAGGCAACATTTCACTAACATGGTGGAACAGTACGTGTGCACACCCCTCCACGTACTGACTGATGGTACTGCCCTATTCAACTTCTGGGTCTCCAAATTGTCCACGTGGCCAGAGCTAGCCTTTTATGCCTTGGAGGTGCTGGCCTGCCCGGCGGCCAGCGTTTTGTCTGAACGTGAATTCAGCACGGCAAGGGGGCGTCATTACAGACAAACGCAGCCGCCTGTCTACAGCCAATGTGGACAAGCTGACGTTCATAAAAATGAACCAGCCATGGATCCTACAGGACCTGTCCATCCCTTGTGCAGATTAGACATTTATAACTACCTCCCCTTAACCATATATTATTGTACTCCAGGGCACTTCCTCATTCACTCCTCTTTTTATTTTCATTTTACCATTATATTGCGGGGCAACCCAAAGTTGAATGAACCTCTTCTCTGTCTGGGTGCCGGGGCCTAAAAATATCTGACAGTGGCCTGTTCCAGTGTTGGGTGACATGAAGCATGATTCTCTGCTATGACATGAAGCCTGATTCTCTGCTATGGGACCTCTCTCCTCTGTCTGGGTGCCGGGGCCTAAAAATATCTGACAGTGGCCTGTTCCAGTGTTGGGTGACATGAAGCCTGATTCTCTGCTATGACATGAAGCCTGAATCTCTGCTATGGGACCTCTCTCCTCTGTCTGGGTGCCGGGGCCTAAAAATATCTGACAGTGGCCTGTTCCAGTGTTGGGTGACATGAAGCATGATTCTCTGCTATGGGAGCTCTCTCCTCTGTCTGGGTGCCGGGGCCTAAATATTTGACAATGGCCTGTTCCAGTGGTGGGTGACGTGAAGCCTGATTCTCTGCTATGACATGAAGCCTGATTCTCTGCTATGGGACCTCTCTCCTCTGTCTGGGTGCCGGGGCCTAAATATCTGACAATGGCCTGTTCCTGTGGTGGGTGACGTGAAGCCTGATTTTCTGCTATGACATGAAGCCTGATTCTCTGCTATGGGACCTCTCTCCTCTGTCTGAGTGCCAGGGCCTAAAAATCTGATAATGGCCTGTTCCAGTGGTGGGTGACGTGACGCCTGATTCTCTGCTATGACATGCCTGATTCTCTGCTGACATGAAGCTTGATTCTCTGCTATGACATGAAGCCTGATTCTCTGCTATGACATGAAGCCTGATTCTCTGCTATGGGACCTCTCTCCTCTGTCTGGGTGTCGGGGCCTAAAAATATCTGACAGTGGCCTGTTCCAGTGTTGGGTGACATGAAGCATGATTCTCTGCTATGACATGAAGCCTGAATCTCTGCTATGGGACCTCTCTCCTCTGTCTGGGTGCCGGGGCCTAAAAATATCTGACAGTGGCCTGTTTCAGTGTTGGGTGACATGAAGCATGATTCTCTGCTATGACATGAAGCCTGAATCTCTGCTATGGGACCTCTCTCCTCTGTCTGGGTGCCGGGGCCTAAATATCTGACAATGGACTGTTACAGTGGTGGGTGACGTGAAGCCTGATTCTCTGCTATGACATGAAGCCTGATTCTCTGCTATGGGACCTCTCTCCTCTGTCTGGGTGCCGGGGCCTAAATATCTGACAATGGCCTGTTCCAGTGGTGGGTGACGTGAACTAAAACAAGCAAGTGGAAATAATGTATCAAAATATCAATTTATTATAAAATATATAGTATGTAGAAAAGACAGGATGGTATACAGTGTACAGAAAAGCAAAGGGTCAAAGACGCCCTAACATACACCTGTCAACCTATGTATCAATCAGACACAGGATAGTGTAGCACTCAAGGAACGAGGGATAAAAGCACAGGGACAACTGATACTGCATAGCATAAAGATATCCACCACAAAAGCGTTGTATGCTGTCAAATGCAAAATATCATACCATGGTGTCCATGGGCTATCTCTCACATCCCATAAAACATGTGCGGCCTCCTGACGAAGCCGCTGAGGTGAAACGCACGTCGAGGTCTCGCGCTTAGGGTCTGACATTCTTCCAGTCACCATGTCTTCAGGTACGTCCTGTGTTTAGCCTAGCTTGGCATCCCCCCGGCACTTTCATTACATCCGTAGTGGGTCCTAGATTCCTCAGGCCTACCACTGTGACTATTATTTTTTTAGGATACTGATAGATCCTTTTATCATCATTAGTCATGCCGCACATGTTTTATGGGATGTGAGAGATAGCCCATGGACACCATGGTATGATATTTTGCATTTGACAGCATACAATGCTTTTGTGGTGGATATCTTTATGCTATGCAGTATCAGTTGTCCCTGTGCTTTTATCCCTCGTTCCTTGAGTGCTACACTATCCTGTGTCTGATTGATACATAGGTTGACAGGTGTATGTTAGGGTGTCTTTGACCCTTTGCTTTTCTGTACACTGTATACCATCCTGTCTTTTCTCCATACTATATATTTTTTAATAAATTGATATTTTGATACATTATTTCCACTTGCTTGTTTTAGTCTATTTTGGATATCGCACAGGTGGAAATCATAGCTGTCTAGTTTGACAGAGAGGTTTTTTGTAGGTTAATTAGTGGGTGACGTGAAGCCTGATTCTCTGCTATGACATGAAGCCTGATTCTCTGCTGACATGAAGCCTGATTCTCTGCTATGACATGAAGCCTGATTCTCTGCTATGACATGAAGCCTGATTCTCTGCTGACATGAAGCCTGATTCTCTGCTATGACATGAAGCCTGATTCTCTGCTATGGGACCTCTCTCCTCTGTCTGGGTGCCGGGGCCTAAATATCTGACAGTGGCCTGTTCCAGTGGTGGGTGACATGAAGCCTGATTCTCTGCCATGAGACCTCTCTCCAATTGATATTGGTTAATTTTAATTTATTTTGTTTTTATTTTAATTAATTTCCCTATCCACATTTGTTTGCATGGGATTTACCTACATTTTGCTGCCTTTTGCAGCCCTCTAGCCCTTTCCTGGGCTATTTTACAGCCTTTTTAGTGCCGAAAAGTTCGGGTCCCCATTGACTTCAATGGGGTTCGGGTTCGTGGCGAAGTTCGGGTCGAGTTCGGATCCCGAACCCGAACATTTCCGGGAAGTTCGGCCGAACTTCTCGAACTCAAACATCCAGGTGTTCGCTCAACTCTATTTATAATATATAATCAAAATACCTTTTAGTGTTTTTACCAAATATTCAAACCATTGTCGCGCTGTTGAGTCTCCCAAAAAATAGATTAGCTTATTCTGTAAGCAAGCATACATCTTATCTTCGGTGCTAAAGTCAGGGATATTACAGAAGACAGGTTGCCACTTATTTTGGAATGCAAACCCACTGGGAAATGGAGATTTCATCCCAATTCTACAGGTGCTTAAGTTAGATGGAGCTGGAGCTGTGGAGATGAAGAAGATGGTGACAGGTTACATAAGTGCTTTACATTCTTCTCTATTCATCAACATATATATTACTACACAGTTAAACACTATATTTCATAATTAGATACAATGGCTTGGGAAATCAATGGTGATTAGGTGAAGGGCCCAAGTATAGCTTTCGCATTGGGGCCAAGGACCTCCAAACTACCCCTTTACCAACCAGTTTATTAGGGGTGTGGAGTTGGTTCTAGTAGAAGTGTACTGACTCCAACACTAGCTTTACAATAAAATAGTGCATAATAATGATGAACAGTTAGATTTTACCATGATTTTATAGTAAATTTGTTATGTCTAATTATTATACATGAACCATTTATGAAGGAGTTGAAGTTGGAGCCAGAGTTGGAGTGTGGAGAAATAGAGATGTCAGTCTGTGGTTTGGCTTAGCAATTCCCCACAGTTTATGGTTATTTCTTGATACAGGTGTTACATTTTCATATAATCCTTACTTGTTAGAAAGCGCCCAAGACAGTAAGATATGGACGAACATCTGCTGGGATGGTGCACGAAACCGATCACGCAAACACAATCAAATGTTCATGAACCGCAGGTTCGCGGCGGGTCCCATTCATTTTAATGGCAGGCGAACCTGAAAAACCTCCAGGTTATATTTGCAGCCACAAAATACTTACTAGATGTGCACACATAGTCCCACAGCATGGACACTGACATACCAGAAGTATTAGGCGAATCTGCTATCTACATGCATTATTTTTTTATCTGCGAAATTTCTGCAAAGTATTAATCGCAAGAGCACATGCGCTAGAAAGGCGTGGCCTACAGCAACTGGTTTGCACCGACTAGAAATTAAATGGATACATTTCACCTGCATGTCTGAACAATCGCTTTATATGCATAAAGAGTGTTATAAAAAATTGGCCAGTGTGACTTTCTGCGATTCTAATTTTTCTTAAGTGCACAAAAGTTCACATTTTATAAGGTCTTACTAGATATTATTGATTTTTGCACTAAGTATTCGTGTGACATCACACCCACTATGTTAGTAGAATATTTGTATGGAAAGCATATAAATATATTTCACATGCACATTGCACATTGCACATCTATTGTCATGCCGCACACTATATTCCGCACACACACATTATATACCGCACACACACACTATGCGATTCTAATTTTTCTTAAGTGCACAAAAGTTCACATTTTATAAGGTCTTACTAGATATTATTGATTTTTGCACTAAGTATTCGTGTGACATCACACCCACTATGTTAGTAGAATATTTGTATGGAAAGCATATAAATATATTTCACATGCACATTGCACATTGCACATCTATTGTCATGCCGCACACTATATTCCGCACACACACATTATATACCGCACACACACACTATATTCCGCACACACACACTATATACCGCACACACACACACTATATACCGCACACACACACTATATACCACACACACACACACTCAGAGTCTATAGATTATAGTTTGTATCCTGTTGGTCAGGACTCAGGAGAAGCTTTATTTGTCAGACCGCCAGTGTTTGCTGGTTCATTTAGAGTTACCCAGGGTGCACCTCGGAGATGCAAACCAGCTGTACACCCCATACCGTACCGTCACTTCACTAGACAGGTACATCTCTGCTTAGATGGAAAATATCTGATAGCTCAGACCCCAACAACATACAGTCGTGATACAATCCCATCTTCTAACTGTAACAGTAAGGCCACATGCCCACAGGCATGTTTTTTCACAACTACGGACCGTAATAACTCAGGTTGATGTCCTGCAAAGTGGACGAGCACACGGCGTCATTGGTTGCTAACTCGCTATGACGCCGTGCGCTTCTTGTCGCCACCACTGTACAGCAATACACTTGTATAGATCATATAAGTGTATCACAGTACACCGGTGGTGGCCGGAAGCGCACGTCATCATAGCATCCAATGGCGCTGTGCGCTTGTCCACTCTGCAGGACAGCAGGCCGGGTTTGTACGGTCCGTAGTTGTGAAAAAACACGCCCGTGTGCAGGCGGCCTAAATTTAATATTTCCAATTCAAAGCATTAAATACTTTTTGCAGTTTACTTGAGTAAATTATTTTCAATACTATTATTGTTAAAAATTGGGATTATATGCTTGCATTTTTATCTTGCAGCGGATGTTTTGGCGGGGATATGACCGCACCCGGTCCCACGCCGAGAGGCAGCGGATTGTACAGGAGCTAGCATTTGAGATCTGGCGCCAAACGTGTGTAAAACACCGACGTCTGGCCATCATTAAAAAATGGTCAGACATGAAGCGAAGACACCCCCGGTTTATAAAAAGAATCCGGGACGAAAAATGCCTAGGTTCATGCGCAAATAACTTTTGTATGTTTTGCCAACACTCTGTAATGTATACAGTGCTAAGCAAAAGTATTCACCCCCTTGACTTTGTTCTTTTTTTTTGTTGCCTCACCCCCTGGCATTAACATGGATTGTTTGAGGATTTGCATCATTTAATTTGTAGAACATGCCCACAACTTAGACCTTTTTTTTTTAAATTGGTTAATTGTAAAGCATACAACAAATAGGACAAAATAACAGAAAAGGTCAATGTGCATAATTATTCACCCCCTAAAGTCAATACTTTGTAGATCCAACTTTTGCGGCAATCACAGCTCCAAGACACTTTGGATAAGTCTCTATGAGCAGTTGTCAGATCTTACCACTGGGATTTTTGCCCATTCCTCCTTGCAAAACTGATTCAGCTCCTTCCAATTGGATGGTTTGCTCTTGTGAACAGCAATCTTCAAGTCTGACCACAGATTTTCTATTGGATTGAGATCTGGGCTTTGACTAGGCCATTCCAACACATTCCCCTTAAACCACTCAAGTGTTGCTTTAGCAGTGTGTTTGGGGGCATTGTCCTGCTGGAAGGTGAACCTCTGTCCTAGCCTCAAATCACGCACAGAGTGGGTGACAGGTTTTCCTCAAGAATATCCCTGTATTTAGCACTATGCATCTTTCCCTCAACTCTGACCAGTTTCCCAATCCCGGCTGCTGAAAAACCTCCCCACAGCTTGATGCTGCCACCACCATGTTTCATTGTGATGATGGTGTTCTTTGGATGATGTGATGTGTTGGGTTTGTGCCAGACAAGTGACGGACTGAACCATCACTGTCTGCAGTAGGAGCCTGAGGGCTAGCCTCCTTCCTACAGGCTATGGACCCAGGACTATGGAGACCCCCACTCTGACCTATTTGGGTTAGAGGGAACTATAAAGCATGATTTTTTGGTTGAGTTTATTGGCCACATCTTTCCTTTTCCCCATTAAAGTTGCATGGTGTGAATCCATAAATGTAATAAGGGTTAACTCTGATCTGAGACTCCCAATGAATGTGTTAGTTTATTTGTCCCTTTGTTCTATTGTGTTAGTGATGGGATTAAGAAGTAGCCGACTCTGGTGTAGAGAAGTAGATCATCCTATGATACACTCAGGAGATAATTCCATCACATAGGTCTCCCCTCGCCCTATTGTTCCATCAAGACACTGTGTAGGGGATGTCTTTTTGCATGTTGTTCATTTTTTATTGAGTTATGTGTCATAAAGCTGGCAGCCACTGCAATTATATATAGATCCTTCCATATTGGAATTTCTTTATATCCAATGTTGTTAAGATTTCGGAGTTGTTTATCTAAAATCTGAACATTCTGTGATTACAGAAGTTCCTATTCCCTCCATTCGGAGAAGGCGATAGGCGGAGGCCGTGGAGGTTAAGGCGGAAGAAGAGGGAGAGGAGGAGGAGGCCTGACCGTCCCAGCCTATTTAGCCACCCCCACCAGATGTGGGAGAAGTGAAGTAGGTGGAGGTGGAAAGTAGTGCTGGACCCTCCAGCACCGGGCCCCATTTCAGGACTTGGAGAAAGAGGAGGCGATTACCTGCCCCCGCCAGGAGGGTAAATATGTGCACATAGCAATATGATTATGTATCCATAACATGTACATAAACATTAAAAGGGCCAACAATGAGGAGGCGACAACATACACTATAGTAATACAAAAACCCTGGACAATAACTCTTTAATCTACATTAAAACCATTAACTTAACAAATAAATAATATTAAACTCTATAGCACTATCACTAACTAACAAACAAAATTATACTGTACTGAAATATCACTAACTAATGAACTATATAATCATCATAAATATCACTAACTAATGAACTATATAATCATCATAAATATCACTAACTAATGTATTGAGATTTAAATCATCAATGTGTATAAAGACTTTAAATAAAAAAATTGGTAAAAAAATTGACAAGCAGACATATTTTGTACCGCCGTGTACATATCGACCGTCTCTATAAAAATATCCTATGATCTAACCCCTCAGGTGAACACTGTAAAAATAAAAGTAAAGAATCAAAAAGGAAATAACGTGTATTTTGTTTTTTGTAATATTGCTCTGTTTTAGTGTAATAGCTCGGCCTAAATCAGCCAGAACTGACAGCAGCCGGTAAATACATGTCAAATACATATAGGGCCAGATTTATCATGACTCTGACAGCTCACTCCACTTTAACATATGGCTAAAGTCAGTTTTAGCCAAGTCAGATTTATGATCGGCCCTTTAAGACTGTAATAAATGTGGTTTGACGGTAGCAGTTTATCCGTTAGTAAGCAGCTTTACAAAAGTCGCATGTTTTTATGAAAAAGTCGCACGTTTTTATGAAAAAGTCGCATGTTCTATTAAAAAGTCTCATAAGATAAGCATGGTCCTCACTGGAGTGAAATTGCAACTTTTTTGCGACTTTTTAAATAGTCCCAATAGTAAATCTGTCTAGAGATTAATTTACATTAAGAAAACACGCCCACTTTCAGAAAACTGGCGAGCATAGTGCAGAGCAGAAAAAAGTCGCAAATTTGTGAGCAGTTTTAGCGTTTGGGACTTTTTTGGGGACTTTTTTACTCCATTATTCTGACCTGAGCTAATGATAAGTCCATTCACACGTCTGTAAAATGGGTCCGCATCTGTTCCACAATTTAGCGGAACGATTTTTAATTCCAGTCAGAAAAATTTGTCATTCACAGGATAAATAAGTAAGTGTTGGCCAGTACAGGCCCCAAAAATTAGCCAACAGGCGTTCACCTGACAGCAAATAACTTTGTATTCTGTGGCTGGAGGTACATTAAGCATTCACAGGATAAAGAATTAAGTGTCGGCAATTACAGGCCTCAAAAATTATCCAACAGGCATTCACCTGAAAGCAAATAACTTTGTATTCTGTGGCTGGAGGTACATTAGACATTCACCGGATACAGAAGTAAGTGTCTGCAATTACAGGCCTCAAAAATTATCCAACAGGCATTCACCTGACAGCAAAGAACTTTGTATTCTGTGGCTGGAGGTACATTAAGCATTCACAGGATAAAGAATTAAGTGTCGGCAATTACAGGCCTCAAAAATTATCCAACAGGCATTCACCTGAAAGCAAAGAACTTTGTATTCTGTGGCTGGAGGTACATTAGACATTCACCGGATACATGAAGAGGGCATTGGCAATACGTTCGGTCCACCCCACCATTTACCATACCTAATCCACCCCCAATCCCATAGAAATAAATACACGACACCACTGCTTGGATTTAATCGGCCACAGCAGCCGTTTATTAAATAAATACATAACATAATTAACATATAAATTAACCAATGACGAGGGAGGTCCTAGAAGCCCCAATAACCTCATAAACACCAATAAAACCTGCGTCTCCATCTTGCCCCCAGCCGTTGAACCCAGCTCGGAGGCAGCAACTGATGGACGCGTAGTTAGTTAATACCAGCTCCTCAATGAGAGTCCAGCCCCTCCCGCGGAGCCCTCCCATCCTCGGGTACCACCATATTCTTCCACTTCAAGGACCTCCCCCGCCTCCACGACTGCCTTGACAAAAGAAAAAGGAACCCAACCCCAGCCCCCACACCGCAATCACCAAAGGGCCGGGAGGGTGGGCGTTCTCTTGCCCTGGCCGCAATGCTCTCTCTCCCACCTCCTTCTCCCTCACGCCTGCTAGCCACACCCCCCACTCCCCTGGCAACTCGCGCCTAAGCTTTCCCGACCTCCCCACTTAACCCCTACCTCGCCTGTCCCTTCACTGCCACCGCCTCTTCATGAACGGCCTCCCCCACCGCTGCGCTCCTCATCCGGCCTGACTTGAAGAGGGCATTGGCAATACGTTCGGTCCACCCCACCATTTACCATACCTAATCCACCCCCAATCCCATAGAAATAAATATACTACACCACTGCTTGGATTTAATCGGCCACAGCAGCCGTTTATTAAATAAATACATAACATAATTAACATATAAATTAACCAATGACGAGGGAGGTCCTAGAAGCCCCAATAACCTCATAAACACCAATAAAACCTGTGTCTCCATCTTTCCCCCAGCCGTTGAACCCAGTCGGAGGCAGCAACTGATGGACGCGTAGTTAGTTAATACCAGTTCCTCAATGAGAGTCCAGCCCCTTCCGCGGGGCCCTCCCATCCTCAGGTACCACCATATTCTTCCACTTCAAGGACCTCCCCCGCCTCCAAGAACGCACAGCTTGACCTCCTCAAACCTGCGCGTCCCTCCACATCCGTAACGCGGTCTCCACACCACTCTGGAGCCCCAGAGACCACAAATCCGTCCCCACCGCATTCAGATGCACTCCATCTGCTCTCCAAAAAGCACCTTCACCCTTCTCCAGCTCCACATGTCGCACCACCACTGCCCCATTCTTTGCCATAAAACGGCCCACCGCCCTTTTCACCTTTATCCGGGCCTTGTTAATACTTTCCACCGACCTTGCCCCCCTCCAAGCAGTCCGCGGAACAATGTCCGACCAAACCGTGACTATACCTGGAAACAGCGCCCAAATCCTCAGCAGATCAAACTTAACGTCCCTAATCAATTCCCTAAACGGCCGCCTACCCAAATCGTTGCCCCCCACATGAAGCACCAACACATCCAGCGGGCGATCCAACCGCGCAAAGCGATGAACCTCTCGCAACACTCCCCCCCACAACATCCCCCTAACCCCTAACCACCTGACCGTCGCTAACTCCGGACTAAAACCCAACTGGCGCCCACACGGCCGCACATCCTCTCTGATCGCCCCCCAAAAAGCATAGGAGTGACCCAAGATCCACACCAAGGCCGCCGCCACACCTGCAAACAACAAAAGAAAAATTAATTAACACAAACGTACCCCCCCGCACCCCACTACAAAAACCCCAACCGAACATACAATTTAAACCGCACCGACTCCCAACGCCCGATTCTCCTAATCCCATCATCACTGACCCCCAACCTAGCCGCCTCAGTCGCGGCCCCAATCCGAAAAGAATGCCCAGCATAGCCCTTTTCCGGCACACCCAAACCTCTCAAACATTTTTTGAACACTGCCAAAAACTGAAATCTAGACAAAAAGGAACCATCCTCATGCCTAAGAAATGGCAACGCTGCCCCCTACCCTCCTAATCTGTTTTCGATCTCCGAATTCGGACCACAACCCTATCCCCTGCCAGCTCCACATCCTCGCACCGCAGCCCCCCCGCTCTGCTAACACTGCAACTCACCAACTCCCCTAATCTGAAGGCCCCAAAGAACGCTAGCGCAAAAGCCGCCCTAAGCAACCCCAGCTCCCAACCCGACCTACAAATGACCTTCAACTGTTCACCCATCCGCAACAACAGCTCAAAAGACGCCGGCCTCCTCTGATCCATCACCTTACCCCCCCCCCCCCCCCCCCCCGCGCCAACCCTTCAACACCTGCCGTACCAGGAAACCTTTAGTCAAATCTGGCAGCCCTCGCAACCGAAACCCAAAAGCCACCCCGCAATAAAACGATTCACTTTTGACACCGTCCAACCCTCCCTCTTCAAACAACCCAGCAACTTCAACAGCCCAACATCCCCACCCCCAACACCAGTCCCCCCGGTCTTATTCCAACACTCCCAGGTCGTCCACGCCTTACCATACTCCCTCCAAGTACCCGGACTCAGCGAATCCCTCAACAACACCATCACTTCTCCTCCAGGATCCCCCAGAGCCACGGCGGACACTCCAGACCCTCCACCTCTGCTTCTGGTGCTAGAAGCCGGAACCGCTCCCACTGTGAACGAGAAAGAGAATCCGCCACAGAATTATACACACCAGCCACATGCACCACCACCAACCACACATTAATCGACAAACAACGCAACACCAAAAACTGCAAAAGCCGAACCACTGGCGGAGAAGACGCTGACAAACTGTTGATAGCCTGAACCACCCCAAGATTGTCGCAATGAAACCGCACCTTCCGATTCCCAAATTTCTCCCCCCACAACACAACCACCATGACAATGGGAAAAAGCTCTAACAATGCCATATTCCTCACCCAACCCCGAGTCACCCACGCCTCCGGCCACCTACCCGCACACCATTGCCCCTGGCAATAAGCCCCAAACTCCATCCCCTCGACGCGTCTGTATACAACTCGAAATCCGCGCTATCACACAACTCCCCCATCACGAACGTCCGCCCATTGTACTGCCCCAAAAATTCCGCCCACACCCTCAGATCCCCTTTTAACTCTTTCCCCAACCTTATGAAGTGATGAGGCGCCGACTCCCCTGACGTTGCAGCAGCCAACCGCCTGCAGAAAATCCTCCCCATCAACATAATCTGACATGCGAAATTAAGCTTCCCTAACAACGACTGCAAATCCCGCAACCTAATCTTCTCCTTCCCTATGGCCCAATCAATCCCACGGCGCAAATCCAGTAACTTATCCTCCGGAAGCCTACACTCCATCCGCTCAGTATCTATGACAATCCCCAGAAAACATAACTCCGTCACCGGACCCACCGTCTTCTCCCGCGCTAACGGCACTCCAAAGCGCTCAAAAACCGACTGCACCGTGTGCAACAACAAAGAACAAGCCCGCGAAACCGCCGGCCCCAAACACAAAAAGTCGTCAAGGTAATGTATAATTGACGAACAACCCGACACTCCAATCACCACCCACTCCAAAAACAAGCTAAAAGTCTCAAAATACGCACACGAGAGGGAGCACCCCATAGGCAAACACCTATCAACAAAATACTCCCCCTCCCAAAAACAGCCCAACAAACCCATGCTCTCCACGTGAACCGGAATCAAACGAAAAGCCGCCTCAACATCAACCTTTGCCAACAACGTCCCCCGCCCCCACCGCCTCACCCACCTAACAGCCGCGTCAAAGGAAGTATAGACCACCGAACAAAGCTCAGGATCAATACCGTCATTGACCGACGCACCTTTCGGGTAAGACAAATGATGAATGAGCCGAAACTTATTCGGCTCCTTCTTCGGCACCACCCCCAAAGGAGACACCTTAAGATTCGGAAGCGGCAGCTCCCTGAACGGGCCCGCCATCCGCTCCAACTCAACCTCCCTCCTCAATTTGTCCCCCACCACTCCCCCATGCTCAAGCGCAGACCTAAGGTTATTGTGAACAATAGGCCCCGCCGCCACCACCGAAGGAATGCGAAATCCAAACCTAAAACCGTCCCCCAACAACCTGGCCGCCTCCTGATCCGGATACCTATCTAGAAACTCCTGCATCTCGTCCACCCGCACCGGAGTCAGTCCCTTTTCCAGTCCCCTCACCCTCCCGCTGCCTCCCCCCCTTAAAGCAACGGCTAGCTCCATGGGAGCCCCCACACACCGTGCATTCGTGCTTGAATTTGCACTGAGCCCTGAATCTGCCGACTCAGCCGCCAACGCCCCCGGAGAGGACCCCCCAGGCTCCCCCCGAAAGGACTGCCCAGCCCTAGGCGGCGCTGTCACCCTCAGCCATAGCCCAATATCCTTATGGTCCCACCGGATATCAGGCCTCACCGCCTTACGCTACCGGAACTGCTCATCATAACGGAGCCAGCCCACCCCCCCGTAGACCCGATACGCTTCCCCTATGGCATCCTGATAACAAAACAGGGCCAAACAGCATTCCGGGGACCTCTCCCCAATGACGCTTGCAGCCAATTAGCAAATGTGCGCGGGATCAACCGATGCCGTCGCTTATCCTCCTCCTCCACCTTCTTACCCTCATCCTTCTTCCCCCTATCCAAGTTAAACCTTTCCAATGGGAGCAGCGAAAAAATCTCCACATACTCCCCCTTCCATATCCTCTCCCTCACCTCCTGCTTCAAATGAGCCCCCAGAGGGCCCTCAAAGCACACATACACCTCGCCGCGCGCCCTGTCATCCAACCTCTGCCCCTCCTCAACCCCCCCAACCTGAGTCTCAACCGACACCGACCCAGCCGCCCCCCCCCCTCCGGCGTCCCAGCCCCCCCCCTCCGGCGTCCCAGCCACCGACCCCGGCAACACTCCCCATCCCGGCAATGGCGACCCCCCGCCCGACCCCAAACTAGACAACCATCCTGCCAGCCCACTCAAAAACTGCCCCAACCCCTTACCTAACTCGCCCATGGCCGCCCCACCCCCAGCACCCCCCACCGGGAAGCCCTGCGCTAAAATGGGACCCCATGCAATCTCACCAGGCACCACGGGTGCTGTGACTCCCGCTGCCGCTGATCCAGACTCCCGTCGCACCGACACTTTACCGGCGTAGCTCCTGGATGTCGACGGCTGCTCCTCCTGGACCACCTGCACGACCCTCTGGACCACGCTGGAAGACCCACGAGCCGGAAACGCGGCGTCTGCGACGACGAGGGGACACTTTTCATCTCCGCCTTGATCTTCCCTGGGCCTGCACGGGTATTCCCCTCCATCCAATGCAGCCCGAGGCACCCGGATCCCATCATGAAGCAGAGTGGACCGCCCGCTGTAGGAAGGCCCGGGCCGGTCCACCGTTCCTGGTCCCGCATCCACCGTGACTGCCGCAGGGAAGGGGGCGTCCCGCTCCTCTCAGGGCCCCGCCGTGTAGTGGGATTCCTTCCGCGGCGAGAGTGACTCGCTGATGGCTGAGCGGCCACTCGTCGCCGTGGAGGGTCCGCAGAGGGGCTCCCTACTCGGCGCCGGACCCGGTGGGTGCTTTCAGGGCTGAGGAGCGCCGGTGAGTGTCCCCGCCGCGGCCGGGCCTCCTGCTCAAGAGGGGTAGCCACAGGAGCAGGCAAAACTCTGCACGCACCCACCTGCTCCTGCAGCCAGCCAGGCCCCCGCACCTCCGCCTCTCTCCTCAGACACTCCAGCATCTCCTCCACTGACATCACCGGCGCCGCCATCTCACAGCCTGATCGCTCCGTTCTCTTGCCCTGGCCGCAATGCTCTCTCTCCCGCCTCCTTCTCCCTCACGCCTGCTAGCCACACCCCCCGCTCCCCTGGCAACTCGCGCCTAAGCTTTCCCTACCTCCCCACTTAACCCCTACCTCGCCTGTCCCTTCACTGCCACCGCCTCTTCATGAACGGCCTCCCCCACCGCTGCGCTCCTCGTCCGACCTGACTGAAGTAAGTGTCAGCAATTACAGGCCTCAAAAATTATCCAACAGGCATTCACCTGACAGCAAAGAACTTTGTATTCTGTGGCTGGAGGTACATTAAGCATTCACAGGATAAAGAATTAAGTGCCGGCCACTACAGGCCCCAAAAATGAGGCATTCAATCGACATAAAAAGCCTTTTTGCCACAATATTTACTTAAGACAGGGACCATGAATTGTTATTGTGGGGGCGGATATTTGTGGGCTGTCATGAGGAATTTGAATCAAACATGATCTACTGGTCACATGTGTTGAATTCCTCCGAGATCCATGCCTCATTCATTTTTAGAAATGTGAGGTAGTCAACACTGTCGTGAGCTAGGCGAGTGCGCTTATCGGTCACGATCCCCCCTGCTGCGCTGAACGTCCTTTCGGACAGGACACTAGACAAGGGGCAAGCCAACAGTTCCATTGCAAATTGTGCAAGCTATGGCCAGAGGTAAAGCCTGCCCACCCAGTAGTCCAGGGGTTCATCACTTCTCAGAGTGTCCACATCGGCCGTTAACCCGATGTAGTCGGACACCTGTCGGTCTAGGCGTTCCCTGATGCTGGATCCGGAGGACAGCTGTCGATGGGTCGGCTGAAAGAATAATCTCATGTCAGAAGTGACCAACACATCTTCAAACCGCCCTCTTCTTGCAGGCGCTGTTGGATTGGTACCCGCAACTGTTTCTCTGTGAGTGGAAATTCCTCTGTCAGCGCACGCAAAAGGAGAATGCAGCATTTCTCTAAGCAAGGCCTGGAAGTGCTGCATTCTAACAGCCCTCTGTGATGGTGGTAACATTTCCGCAATTTTTGTTTGTACCGGGGGTCTAAGTACGTTGCCACCCAGTACTGGTCTTGCTCTTTATGCTTTTTAGACGGGGGTCCCTCTAAAAACACTGGAGCACGAAGGCCCCCATTTACACTAAACTGGACGCGGTGTAGTGGCCTGGCTCCTGGTCATCATCCAGGATAATGTTGTCCTCGTTCTCCTACCCCATCCACGGACAACACCAGGGATCCCAGAAAGGTTTAAAGCATGCTCTTCTTGCTCCTCCTCATCCGCCCCGGCACCATCCTCCTCTGACTCCTCTTCAGACTCCTGTTGTTGACTTGTCTCATATGGAGTGCCCCCCCTGGGAATTCATCCAGCATTGCGACTTCCTCATCTTCCTGCTCCTGCTCCTCGACGGCTTGATTAACGACATGACGCAATGCACACTCCAGAAAGAAGGTGTAAGGTACAATGTCACTGATGACGCCATGGCTGCGACTGACCAGTTTGGTGATATCATCAAATGGCCGCAGAAGTCTGCATGCGTTGCGCATGAGCAGCCACTGGCGCGATGAAAAAAAACCAAGCTCCCCAGAACCTGTCCTGACGCAGAGTTCGTACAGGTAGTCGTTAACTGCACGTTTCTGCTGGAGCAGCATATCAAGCATATACAAGGTTGAGTTCCATCGCGTCGGGCAGTCATATATCAGACGTCTGACCGGCAGGCCGTGTAAGATCTTCTGAAATGACCAGAGATTTTCCTGGCTTGCCGCAAGACGCCCTGGACCCCAGGGTATTTGATAACAAATCGCTGCACGACCAAGTTCAGGATGTGTGCCATGCACGGCACGTGTGTAATTTTGCCCTGTTGTAGGGAAAGCAAAGCTGAAAGGAGTGCAGGACCGGTGTGGCTCTTGGCTTCCAGGCACAACAGATGCCGCACAGCATGACACCGTCTCACCTGGCATGTCTAATAGGTTCTGGGGATCTTGGGAGGTGCAGCGGAAGAGACGGTAGCAGCGGAAAAGGAGGAGTCAGCTGAGGAGGAGAGGGAGGATGGAGTAAGAGGAGGAGAAGAAGAGGCAGGCCTGCATGCAATCCGTGGCGGTAAAACCAAATCTACACGGGTGACACGGGTAACATGCTTGACGGCCGTCAGAAGGTTCACCCAGTGGGCAATAAAAGTTATATACCTTGCCCGTGTTTGCTAGACCAAGTGTCTGTGGTCAGATGTATCTTGGCACCAACACTGTGTGCCAGAGATACATTCACTTGCTGCTGAACATGGCCATATAGCTCTGGGATGCCCTTCTGGGAGAAATATTTCCTTCCAGGGACCTTCCATTGTGGTGTTCCAATGGCCACAAATTTTCGAAAGGCCTCCGAGTCCACCAGTTTATATGGCAGTAGTTGGTGGACTATCAGTTCCGACAAGCCAGCGGTCAACCGTTGGGCAAGAAGGTTATCCGGCGTCATAATTTTTTACACTCGAACATTTCGGCCATGGAAGCCTGCCTTTTGCCAGATAAACGTGAGGACGGCACGATGGACGGTGTAGTGGAGGACAATTGTGAGGAGAGAGGAGAAGGAGAAGAGGCTTGATGGTGAGCACCTGGAGTGTGGCTTTGTGGGTTCTGACAGCATTGCATCCACTGGGCTCGGTAATGGGAGGCTAGGTGCATTCTTAAGGCGGTCGTCCCTAGGTAGCTTACCGCGACTAATGCGTTGACTGCAAAGGCTGCAGATGGCAACACTATTGTCAGCAGCGGACACGTTAAAAAAAGCCCACACTGCGGAGTCATGTGCGTCCTGGGAGCGCCAGATGTGACCGTACATGGTTGATGGCTCGCTCCTGATACATTAGCAGTCTGGTTTTTCCCTCCTGTGCAATGTAAGTTCTGCCTGCTTCTCCTCCCTATCTGCTGGTCCATCTCTCCCTCTGAATTCCCTTCCTCTCTTGTGGGCACCCACGTGACGTCCTTAGACACGTCATCATCGACGTCACCTTCCCCACCACTAACATTAGAGATCTCGGAGTAGGCGGGGAGCAACCTACTTGGGCTGATCTGGGTACTGTCGTCAGACCACTGAGTGGCGGCTGTTGCTACCTCCTCTTCCTGATTCGATGCCAAGAATGGCTGCGCATTGGAAATGTCTTGTTATGGATTTGAAAAAATGACTCAAGCGGAGGGTATATGGTGATGGTGGTGTTGGTGGTGGTGTCTTTGGGGGTGCACACAGCAGAGAGTGAAGAGGGTGCAGAAGCGGAAGGCTGAGTGAGCCACTTAACCAAGTCTGGTGCGTCCTTTGACGTAATCGAACGCACCTTCTGCAACTTCCCACTTTGGCTCCGGCCTGGTGCTCCTGCCCTACCACCCCTGCTAAAGGGCCTGCCTCTTCCTCTGCCTGTCATTTTTTAAATCACCCTGTGAAAAAAGTCTCTAGAGAAGCGCAGTGTATGTGGAAGAAGGTATATAACACCCTGCTTCAATCTGTCGTTTTGGCGGGCCACTATCACACCAATTATAATACTTTTTTTTACATTACACCAGTTATAATACTTTTTTTTTCAGTAGCGTTTGTCATTCTGTGTAGCAGAGTGAACGCAGCAAAACAGGCAAAATTTCTGCAGTACCAAAATACACTATTATGAAAGTATATTGTTATATAAAACCCCGCTTCAATCTGTCGTTTTGGGGGGCCACTAGTCTATCACACCAGTTATAGTACTTTTTTTCCAGTAACATTTGTCACTGTGTGTAGCAGAGGGAACGCAGCAAAACAGGCAAAATTTCTGCAGTATCCAAATACACTATTATGAAAGTATTTTGTTATATAGCACCCCGCTTCAATCTGTCGTTTTGAGGAGCCACTGGTCTATCACACCAGTTATAATACTTTTTTTCCATTAACGTTTGTCACTGTGTGTAGCAGAGGGAACGCAGCAAAACAGGCAAAAATTTTGCAGTAGCCAAATACACTATTATGAAAATATATTGTTATATAACACCCCGCTTCAATCTGTCATTTTGGGGGGCGACTGGTATATCACACCAGTTATAATAATTTTTTTCCAGTAACGTTTGTCACTGTGTGTAGCAGAGGGAACGCAGCAAAACAGGCAAAAATTTTGCAGTACCCAAATACACTATTATGAAAATATATTGTTATATAATACCCCGCTTCAATCTGTCATTTTGGGGGGCCACTGGTCTATCACACCAGTTATAATACTTTTTTTTATAATTGCGTTTGTCACTCTTTGTAGTTGTAGTATCGGTGCAGAACCGCTTACCAGTCACAATGCTGCACAATACAAATCCACTATAATATGCTTTCTATTTTAGAAAGTATATTATGTGTATTATACCCCTATATACTGCACACCTATCAATAGCACACCTATACCAGTTCTTAAAAGGAATTTTGTGACCCTATTAGCTAGCGTTTGGTGTCCCTAACAGCCTGACCCTGCTCCTCACAGCAACCTCTCCCTACACTGGCAAAACACTGAATGTAAAATGGCAGCCAGATCAGGTCTATTTATAAGGTAGGGGGTATGTCCATGTGCTGAAATGTCTCAATTGGCTGTCATGTACCACCTGATGGATGTGTCATGGGTCAAAGTTCTTCACAATGTAAAAGAATATGGCGCTGGCAAATATCCCCATATGTTTGCATGTTCGGCGAACAGCGAACGAGCAAAGTTCTCCGCGAACCGACTGCCGGGCGAACCGCAAGACCATCTCTAATCACAAAGTGTTCTTCTGCTCGGATGACCAGTTGTAATCTGTGGGGAAACCTGGCAGGAAATGTTCAATTTACTCGTAGAACCACCACTTGGGTACATAGTACCCACTAAAATCAAAGTGTTGCCCGGGAAATGCAGAACCAGCAGGTCCTCCAGAGCACCAAGAGATGGGAATCTTGAACACAGACCCCCCCCCCACACACACACACACACACACACCTCTATTAGCCATTTTATGAGAACTAACACAAAACATCAACAATACTTTAAGTGCGAGAGTAACAATTTTCTGTTATTTTGCTCCCTTGCTCCTTCCTGACATGCTCCATACACATGCAGCGCATCAGGAATTGGCTGCTGGCATTGCTGAAAATTCTGATCCCAGTGGATTCACCCCTTAGATGCCACAGTCAACATTGGCCATGGCAACTGCGGAGTATACAGAAAGAGGGAGCTCCCTCTCTTATTCCATCAGCTCACTGCAATGAAATTGCGGGGTGCCAATATTTGCCATGGCACCTGCAAGCCTTACAATGGCGTTGGAGCCTGCCATGTATGGAAGCCTATGAGGCTTAACCCCCAGGCTGCGTCTCATAGGCAACTGTCAGTGTGAAACTAAGGGCTCATGCACACGACAGTATGGGTTTTTCAGTGTTTTGCGGTCCATTTTTTACGGATCCGTTTCCTTTCTGTTTTTCCGTTCCGTTTTTCCGTATGCCATATACAGTATACAGTAATTACATTAAAAAAATTGGGCTGGGCATAACATTTTCAATAAATGGTTCAGCAAAAACGGAACAGATACGGAAGACATACGGATGCATTTCCATATGTGTTCAGTTTTTTGGGCGGACCCATTGACTTGAATAGAGCAAAGCACCGTCATTTGTGGACAAGAATAGGACATGTTCTATCTTTTCACAGTACGGAAATACGGAAATACTGAAACGGAATGCACACGAAGACACTTCCTTTTTTTTGCTGAACCATTGAAATGAATGGTTCAGTATATGTACCGCATACTGAACTAAAAAAACGCCCAGTATACTGAACGCAAAATACTGTCGTGTGCATGAGCTCTAACCCTGGGTTCACACCTGAGCATTCGCGATGGAGCGCTCTGTATGCGCGATTGTACCGGCGTTTACAATCGTGCATACAAAGACAAGCGAACGCCCATTGTCGCGCGTTCCCGAAAGTCTATGTACGGGAACGGGCGACAAAACGCCCTAAAGAAGCTCAAGAACTTTTTTGAGCGTCGGGCGTTTTACAGCCCGATCGTACGTGCTGTAAAATGCCCAGGTGAGAACCATTCCCATAGGGAATCATTGGTTTCTCCTTGTTGAGCGTTTTACAGCGCGTAGGAACGCGCTGTAAAACGCTCAGGTGTGAACCCAGGGTAAGAGTTTCAGTGCAGCTTGTATCATATTGCATTGAAACAGAGATCAATGTTTTATACAAATAACTAGAGATGAGCGAATTTCTCAAAAATTTGATTCGGCCGGTTCGCCTAATTTTCCTTCGATCCGAATATATTTGCGATAAAAAATGGCTATTTATGGGCTGCATAGAGCCTTTATATGGGTGTAGAACACTGTGCCTTGCAGTAACACACATAGGGAGTGTGCTGGGGTAGTGAAATAATACTGAGTCCGTATGACATGCAGATGACAGGCGTTGCTATTAGAATCACTGCACACTTCACATATTTGGGCAGTCACAGGGCCAAAACTCACTAAATAAATCAAATATTAACTCAGCCTACAGGCCTATGTTAGCGTCAAGAAGAAGCGCACTCCTGTTACACCCTCGTCAGCTGATTCCACATAGATGTCTACAGAACCTGTTCTATTAAACGCTTATACAAGTAGAGCCCCCCCGACAGAGTGGAGAGGGTGTCAGCAGTGTGTTTGTGTTGAAGTCACTAATTATTTTGCCCTTCCTCTCATCCGTCAGAACAATAACCCACAAAAAACGGATCCTGTCTGGGTAGCATTCACCTTCACTCGGTCAGCATTTGCGCAATAATCCATCAGTATTGCTAATGCCAAAAAAATAAACAGGAGTAGATCTAAAACAGAGATGACACATGAATGGAATATTTGCATGTCTTCTGTGTTTTGTACCCACTCCTACTTTTGGCTACCAAATCATAAGCCAATTCTGATGTGACCCTACAGGCCTTACAGCTGCTACACAGACAGGATCCGTTGTGCGTCTCATTTTTCCTTCCTTCTGACCGATCAGAAGAAACGTAAAATAAATGGTGATTTCAAGAAGGCCAAACAAGGACAATAGCGACCCCATCATAGAGTGGGGAGGGTGGTAACAGCATGATAAGTCCACAGAGTGGCCCTATGACATAGTGGTGGGGTGAAAGCAGCATGAGGAGACCACCAAGTGGCACAATGACAGGGTCTGGATGTGGCGGCAGCAGTATGATTAGGTCACAGAGTGGCACGGTGACATAGTGTGGAGATGGCAGCATCAGGAGGCCACAGAGTGGCAAGGTGACATAGTGCGGAGATGGCAGCAACAGCAGCAGCAGCAGCATGATACCACAGAGTGGCAAGGTGACATAGTGTGCACATGGCAGCATCAGAAAGCCACAAAGTGGCATGGTGACATAGTGTGGAGATGGATGATCTAATCTGATGCATCAGGCATTGGTAGGTGGAAATCCTGGCTGATCCTGACAAAGGTCAGTCTCTCCACATTTTGGGTGGACAGGTGAGTTCTTCTTGGCCCCCACAGCACTAAACACCCGCTCTGATGCCACACTACTGGCCTGGTGAGTAGTGCAGCACGCCAGACCTGCAGGGTATAGCGATAGTGAGGTCACAGTTATGGGCAATCGAGGGTTACTCACTTTTCTGAGGAGAACCCTGGGCAGGCATGCGACAGTGAAGGACAGGTAGACACTAGTTCCTCTGGGGCACACTCTGGATGTAGGGACCTGGCCTGATGGTTTGTGAGGTGCCCTGGTTGTTGCAGGTATTTTGAGTGCCTTAGGTAAGGTCCCTTTAAGAATTGTGACGCCAGTGCCTGTAATGGTGGCACACCGGTTTGCAGGAGGATTAATGGAGTACACAGATGGTAAACCAAACGTTGATTTACTTTAGGAAACAGTCCAACTTTATACAAGCAGTTGCAGTGATGTATAATGCAGTCCGTTACAGTACAAATGCACAGCAGGTTTACTTCACAGCACAGCAGGTTTCAATCTTGCAAGATACTTGGAGGGTATACAGTTAAGGCTTTGCAGTACAATGCTGCTCTATCCCCACAGCTATTCTAGCTGGCTGGATCCCAAGGCCCGGATGCCTAATTGCTGGCTTGAATCCTTGGTATATATAATTCTTCCTCCAGTATTGGCACTTGCTTTAGATTACAGTACCTTTGTTTCCTAGCTGGCTTCTCTGCTGGAGTGGAAAGGTGGCTGCAGGTTTCTCCCAGGAGGTCCTCTCCTACTACTGGGGTGTCTCATCTGTATTTGTTGGCTGGATTACTGGTCTCCAGGCAGGCTGTACTCCTTCTAGCCTCCTGGTGCAACTAGGAACCAGGACTATCTAGCTGCATGTCAGGAGGAGGCCCTCAGCATATCTCGGGCTGGTGCCTTCTCACTTCTGTCTCCACAGACTCCTGACTATGACCTAACCCCTCCCTGTCTGGGCCTGGACATTTATACTAGGGGCTCCCTATCTCCCTCTAGTGTCTGGGATGTCTAATTACACCCAACTAGGCCTGCTGAATATTAACAGGGGAAACATACCAATACAAAAACACACAGGAAATACATTACAATGCATGGATAAATATAATATCACTGTCCCTTGTGAGCAGAAGTAACACGTTACCCAATTGAGCCTTGTGTAGGGCCCACTCCTACCTAGTGGGACACTACAGTAGTTTCTTCACTATGCGGGTCAAGAAAACTGCTCATCAGCGACTCTAGACTCAGGCTGCTGGTGCTGCCTTCACTTGCGACGAAGTTGAAGATCCAGTCAACCAATCAAGAACCGCTGGTTTGCTGGTCAAGACACAACCGCTAGCTGACATGTGGACCTGAAGCCTCGGGAAGAAATCACTGCTGCCACGCCCCCTAACTATGCTGCAAACTTTGCCTGCGCCAGAATCATTTACTCCTCTGACACTCCCCTATGCAGGGCCAGGCACTTCTCTGTCTGACATACTTTTAGCTGAACTAAATAAATTAAAAGCAAATTAAAACACCCGTAAAAGCACCAAATATATATTTATTTTTTTACTGAGATTGGCAACATAACTGCGTATATATATTTCTCATATTGGACTAAAATAGGCCACTAAACGATTTCTAAGTAAATAACAGAAAAAGTGAACTGTGAATATTTTTCTCTTTTTCTCTTGAAAATTTTTACTGCAAATAATAACAAATGTTAACTGCGTCTATTTTTCTCGTATTGTAGTGAAATATGACAAGAAACGCTTTTAGCGCAAATAACAGCAAATATGAACTTTTTTTTTTTAGAAATATGACAATAAACGCTTTTAGAGCAAACAACAACAAAAGTGACCTGCATAAATATTTATCTTTTTCCACAGATAAAAGCCACTAAAGGCTTTTCAACATAGCACTTGCACCCCAATAATTAATTGCTGGAATGACCGAGCTGTATCATGAGACTATCTGGATCCCCAAGTAATGTTTCCCTGCACTTGTAAATCGCTTTTTTTCACAATGAGGATTTTCCTATGACTCTCCCTATCATCTGCACACGTCTCTCCCTGCTTGTGAAATGATTCCTCTCACTGTTCTTTCCCTGCGATTGTAAATCACTTTTTTTCACAATAAGGATTTTCCTATGACTCTCCCTAGCATCTGCACACGTCTCTCCCTGCTTGTGAAATGATTCCTCTCACTATCCTTTCCCTGCACTAGTAAAATCGCTTCTTTCCTTTTTTTTTTAACAATTCGTTTTTCTTTTACTCTCCCTAGTGCCTGCATACACCATCTGTCCCCGAACAAAGTACGATAGTGAATGGCAGACTCTAAGATGGCCACCGTATTTATAGGCTGTGACATCCCCGGGCTGGCTGGCTGGTGATTGGCTGCATGTATGGCATTATGGGTCATCCCGCCTTCCCAGAGTTCCTTGCCCCATGTCCTCACACGTGTCGCCGGCATTTTAGCCGCAAGTGTAGCTGGCTAGCCGCCATGTTAGGAAAAAATTTGATTTGTTATCACAAAGCGCGAGGAAATTCACATTCGCATCTTTAAAACAGATGAATAGCAAGATGGAACAAAAAGTAATAAATCAAGAAGATCGAGCAAGAAGAATGAATATAAGATGTGTCGGGATCCCAGAACGGGCAGAAGGGGATAATTGTACGGAATTTATGGAGAGATAGATAAAGGATAATTGTAGAGAGGGTACTCTTTCCCCTCTGTTCGCTATTGAGAGAGCACACAGGGTTCCCACAAAAAAAGGGCCACCAGGGGGATATCCCAGACACATGTTGATTAAATGCTTACTGGCCAAGGATCGTGATACAATATTGTCGGATGTTCGAACTTCCGAAAAATATCAGATACATGGCGAAAAGATAAGACTCTTTACTTATTACTCAGCTGATACTAATGCTCGTAGAAAATAGTTTATAAGTGTTAAAAAGAGATTAAGGGAGGCAAGCCTGAAGTATAGTTTACTTTTTCCGGCAAAATTAAGGGTGGAACATAAAGGAAGGGTAGAATTCTTTCAGACGCCACTGGAGGTCAGCGAATGGGCGGATGGGTTGGGTCTTTGAGGGTGAGGTGTGAGGGGGGATAAGGAGCAATATGCAAAGTAATGGAGTCGCCCCGACTGCTGATAAGCAGAGAGGGGGGCTATTCAGGGGAGGTAGTTTGGAGAGGAGGGAGAGAGGGGCTGGGAATTTTTATTTTTATATATTTTTTTTGCTTCTTCTTCCCTCTCTGCTAGATGGTTAGGATCCTTTCATTGAACGTGAGAGTTTTAAGAGAGAGAGTAAAGAGATATGCTCTCCTTGAGTGGATGAAGAGGTTCTTGCCAGCCATTGTTTGCCTCCAAGAGACACCTAGATAAAGAATCCCTAAGGGGGCTAGAGAAGAGATGGATAGTGGAAGGGTACCATTCGGTATATACTACTTATTCAAGAGGGGTCTCAATTCTGATACATGACAAGATCAAATTTGAGTATGTCGCATATGAGGCTGACGACTGTGTCAGGTACCTCTTTTTGCACTGTAATATAGAAGAGGTTAAAATAGGAATTGCAAATATATATATTCCACCACCATATAAGCCAGATGTTTTGTATGAATTAAATAGATTTATGTTGAACAGACAAGAATATATAATGGTAGCGATAGGAGACTATAATGCTGTAATGGACCCACTCAAGGAGAGAGATGTCGCGAACATAAAATCTTCCGTTCGCGAACGCAAATTTCTGCAAATGTTCGCGAACCGGGTGAACCACCATTGACTTCAATAGGCAGGCGAATTTTAAAACCCACAGGGACTCTTTCTAGCCACAGTAGCGATGGAAAAGTTGTTTCAAGGGGACTAACACCTGGACTGTGGCATGACGGAGGGGGATCCATGGCAAAACTCCCATGGAAAATGACATAGTTGACGCAGAGTTGGATTTTAATCCATAAAGGGCATAAATCACCTAACAATCCTAAATTATTTTGAACAACGTGGTTTAAAACATCCAGTGTGTGTATACGATCAGCTATGATGTTGTATCGATCAGGTAGTGTAAGGGTTACGCCCGCTTCACAGACATTGACAGACCAAACTCCCCTTTTAATGCACTGCAAACAACTGCAAACAGTCCATTTGCCCAACCGCAAACTTCCCATTTACACAAGGTTGGATACCAAGCTAGCCATGTCCCGTTCATGTCATTGAAGGTTTCTTCCTCCACCCAGCCACGTACAACACCAAGGGTCCCTGAAAGGTGAATTGAATTGATTTTTCGAACGGGGAGATGGTTAAAAAAATGCTTGCTCCCTCCCCTTTGTTTGAATCCACGCCACGGTCACTGCATCTGCGCCGTGCAAATTACTGTCACACCCGATATGAGTGGTATTTTCTGTAGTACTATTCTCATCAGTTTAATCCCTGTTACGTGACGTCCCCAATCTGGGGTCCATTTATTAAATAGATTTTTCGAACGGGGAGATGGTTAAAAAAACGCTGGCTCCCTCCCCTTTGTTTGAATCCACGCCACGGTCACTGCGTCTGCGCCGTGCAATTTACTGTCACACCCGATATGAGTGGTATTTTCTGAAGTACTATTCTCATCAGTTTAATCTCTGTTACGTCCCATATCAGGGATTGCCTTTTGTGAAAAAAAATTTAGGCCGGGTACCTTCGAATGTCTTCACAGTGACAGACCAAACTCTGATACACCAAACTGAATTGATTTTAGGAACCGGGAGATGGAAAAAGCAGCTTGGTCGGTCATCTTACTCCCAAGTTGGGGCACTGCGCGTGCACGGAGCAATGTGCTGTGACACCCTATATGAGTGGTGTCTTAACTAGTACTATTCCTATCAGTTTAATCCCTGTTACGTCCCCTATCCGGGGACGTGTGTCGAATTGATTAATCAATGTCGAATTAACGACATCCTGAAATAATTTTCTGAGGTCTGTACTTGCTTTGTATTGGAATTGATGGGGATTTTTTAAATTGTCTGCATTATTTCTAATAAACTATTAACAGACTTTAGTATGATTTTTGTTTTATGTATTAAAAACCCGTAACAGAGAATCTGGCTTCATGTCAGCAGAGAATCAGTCTGCATGTCATAGCAGAGAATCAGGCTTCACGTCACCCACCACTGCAACAGTCCATTGTCATATATTTAGGCCCAGCACTCAGGCAGAGGAAAGAGGTCCCGTAACAGACAATCTGGCTTCATGTCAGCAGAGAATCAGTCTGCATGTCATAGCAGAGAATCAGGCTTCACGTCACCCAACATTGGAACAGTCCATTGGCATGTATTTAGGCCCAGGCACCCAGGCAGAGGAGAGAGGTCCCGTAACAGAGAATCTGTCTTCATGTCAGCAGAGAATCAGTCTGCATGTCATAGCAGAGAATCAGGCTTCACGTCAGCCACCACTGCAACAGTCCATTGTCATATATTTAGGCCCAGCACCCAGGCAGAGGAGAGAGGTCCCGTAACAGAGAATCTGGCTTCATGTCAGCAGAGAATCAGTCTGCATGTCATAGCAGAGAATCAGGCTTCACGTCAGCCACCACTGCAACAGTCCATTGTCATATATTTAGGCCCAGCACCCAGGCAGAGGAAAGAGGTCCCGTAACAGAGAATCTGGCTTCATGTCAGCAGAGAATCAGTCTGCATGTCATAGCAGAGAATCAGGCTTCACGTCAGCCACAACTGCAACAGTCCATTGTCATATATTTAGGCCCAGCACCCAGGCAGAGGAGAGAGGTCCCGTAACAGAGAATCTGTCTTCATGTCAGCAGAGAATCAGTCTGCATGTCATAGCAGAGAATCAGGCTTCACGTAAGCCACCAATGCAACAGTCCATTGTCATATATTTAGGCCCAGCACCCAGGCAGAGGAAAGAGGTCCCATAACAGAGAATCTGGCTTCATGTCAGCAGAGAATCAGTCTGCATGTCATAGCAGAGAATCAGGCTTCACGTCAGCCACCACTGCAACAGTCCATTGTCATATATTTAGGCCCAGCACCCAGGCAGAGAAGAGAGGTCCCGTAACAGAGAATCTGGCTTCATGTCAGCAGAGAATCAGTCTGCATGTCATAGCAGAGAATCATGCTTCACGTCAACCAACATTGGAACAGTCCATTGGCATATATTTAGGCCCAGGCACCCAGGCAGAGGAGAGAGGTCCCGAAACAGAGAATCTGTCTTCATGTCAGCAGAGAATTAGTCTGCATGTCATAGCAGAGAATCAGGCTTAGCGTCAGCCACCACTGCAACAGTCCATTGGCATATATTTAGGCCCAGCACACAGGCAGAGGAGAGAGGTCCCGTAACAGAGAATCTGTCTTCATGTCAGCAGAGAATCAGTCTGCATGTCATAGCAGAGAATCAGGCTTCACGTCACCCAACATTGGAACAGTCCATTGGCATATATTTAGGCCCAGGTACCCAGGCAGAGGAGAGAGGTCCCGTAACAGAGAATCTGGCTTCATGTCAGCAGAGAATCAGTCTGCATGTCATAGCAGAGAATCAGGCTTCACGTCAGCCACCACTGCAACAGTCCATTGTCATATATTTAGGCCCAGCACCCAGGCAGAGAAGAGAGGTCCCGTAACAGAGAATCTGGCTTCATGTCAGCAGAGAATCAGTCTGCATGTCATAGCAGAGAATCATGCTTCACGTCAACCAACATTGGAACAGTCCATTGGCATATATTTAGGCCCAGGCACCCAGGCAGAGGAGAGAGGTCCCGTAACAGAGAATCTGTCTTCATGTCAGCAGAGAATTAGTCTGCATGTCATAGCAGAGAATCAGGCTTAACGTCAGCCACCACTGCAACAGTCCATTGGCATATATTTAGGCCCAGCACACAGGCAGAGGAGAGAGGTCCCGTAACAGAGAATCTGTCTTCATGTCAGCAGAGAATCAGTCTGCATGTCATAGCAGAGAATCAGGCTTCACGTCACCCAACATTGGAACAGTCCATTGGCATATATTTAGGCCCAGGTACCCAGGCAGAGGAGAGAGGTCCCGTAACAGAGAATCTGGCTTCATGTCAGCAGAGAATCAGTCTGCATGTCATAGCAGAGAATCAGGCTTCACGTCAGCCACCACTGCAACAGTCCATTGTCATATATTTAGGCCCAGCACCCAGGCAGAGGAGAGAGGTCCCGTAACAGAGAATCTGGCTTCATGTCAGCAGAGAATCAGTCTGCATGTCATAGCAGAGAATCATGCTTCACGTAAGCCACCACTGCAACAGTCCATTGTCATATATTTAGGCCCAGCACCCAGGCAGAGGAGAGAGGTCCCGTAACAGACAATCTGGCTTCATGTCAGCAGAGAATTAGTCTGCATGTCATAGCAGAGAATCAGGCTTCACGTCAGCCACCACTGCAACAGTCCATTGTCATATATTTAGGCCCAGCACCCAGGCAGAGGAGAGAGGTCCCGTAACAGAGAATCTGTCTTCATGTCAGCAGAGAATCAGTCTGCATGTCATAGCAGAGAATCAGGCTTCACGTCAGCCACCACTGCAACAGTCCATTGTCATATATTTAGGCCCAGCACCCAGGCAGAGGAGAGAGGTCCCGTAACAGAGAATCTGGCTTCATGTCAGCAGAGAATCAGTCTGCATGTCATAGCAGAGAATCAGGCTTCACGTCACCCAACATTGGAACAGTCCATTGGCATATATTTAGGCCCCGGCACCCAGACAGAGGAGAGGTTCATTCAACTTTGGGTAGCCTCGCAATATAATGGTAAAATGAAAATAAAAATAGGATTGAATGAGGAAGTGCCCTGGAGTACAATAATATATGGTTAAGGGGAGGTAGTTAATGTCTAATCTGCACAAGGGATGGACAGGTCCTGTGGGATCCATGCCTGGTTCATTTTTATGAACGTCAGCTTGTCCACATTGGCTGTAGACAGGCGGCTGCGTTTGTCTGTAATGACGCCTCCTGCCGTGCTGAATACACGTTCAGACAAAACGCTGGCCGCCGGGCAGGCCAGCACCTCCAAGGCATAAAAGGCTAGCACTGGCCACGTGGACAATTTAGAGACCCAGAAGTTGAATGGGGCCGAACCATCAGTCAGTACGTGGAGGGGTGTGCACACTTACTGTTCCACCATGTTAGTGAAATGTTGCCTCCTGCTAACACGTTGCGTATCAGGTGGTGGTGCAGTTAGCTGTGGCGTGTTGACAAAACCTTTCCACATCTCTGCCATGCTAACCCTGCCCTCAGAGGAGCTGGCCGTGACACAGCTGCCTTGGCGACCTCTTGCTCCTCCTCTGCCTTGGCCTTGGGATTCCACTTGTTCCCCTTTGACATTTGGGAATGCTCTCAGTAGCGCGTCTACCAACGTGCGCTTGTACTCGCGCATCTTCCTATCACGCTCCAGTGCAGGAAGTAAGGTGGGCACATTGTCTTTGTACCGTGGATCCAGCAGGGTGGCAACCCAGTAGTCCGCACACGTTAAAATGTCGGCAACTCTGCTGTCGTTGCGCAGGCACTGCAGCATGTAGTCGCTCATGTGTGCCAGGCTGCCCAGGGGTAAGGACAAGCTGTCCTCTGTGGGAGGCGTATCGTCATCGTCCTGCCTTTCCCCCCAGCCACGCACCAGTGATGGGCCCGAGCTGCGTTGGGTGCCACCCCGCTGTGACCATGCTTCATCATCATCATCCTCCACCTCCTCCTCATCCTCGTCCTCCAGTAGTGGGCCCTGGCTGGCTACATTTGTACCTGTCCTCTGCTGTTTCAAAAAACCTCCCTCTGAGTCACTTTGAAGAGACTGGCCTGAAAGTGCTAAAAATGACCCCTCTCCCTCCTCCTCCTCCTCCTGGGCCACCTCCTCTTCCATCATCGCCCTAAGTGTTTTCTCAAGGAGACATAGAAGTGGTATTGTAACGCTGATAACGGCGTCATCGCCACTGGCCATGTTGGTGGAGTACTCGAAACAGCGCAACAGGGCACACAGGTCTCGCATGGAGGCCCAGTCATTGGTGGTGAAGTGGTGCTGTTCCGTAGTGCGACTGACCCGTGCATGCTGCAGCTGAAACTCCACTATGGCCTGCTGCTGCTCGCACAGTCTGTCCAGCATGTGCAAGGTGGAGTTCCACCTGGTGGGCACGTCGCATACGAGGCGGTGAGCGGGAAGGCCGAAGTTACGCTGTAGCGCAGACAGGCGAGCAGCGGCAGGATGTGAACGCCGGAAGCGCGAACAGACGGCCCGCACTTTATGCAGCAGCTCTGACATGTCGGGGTAGTTGTGAATGAACTACTGCACCACCAAATTCAGCACATGCGCCAAGCAAGGGATGTGCGTCAAACCGGCTAGTCCCAGAGCTGCAACGAGATTTCGCCCATTATCACACACCACCAGGCCGGGCTTGAGGCTCACCGGCAGCAACCACTCGTTGGTCTGTTTTTATAAACCCCACCACAACTCCTGTGCTGTGTGGGGCCTGTCCCCCAAACATATGCGTTTCAGAATGACCTGCTGACGTTTACCCCGGGCTGTGCTGAAGTTGGTGGTGAAGGTGTGTGGCTGACTGGATGAGCAGGTGAAAGAAGAGGAGGAGGAAGCCGAGTAGGAGGAGGAGGCAACAGGAGGCAAATAATGTTGCCCTGCGATCCTTGGCGGCGGAAGGACGTGCGCCAAACAGCTCTCCGCCTGGGGCCCAGCTGCCACTACATTTACCCAGTGTGCAGTTAGGGAGATATAGCGTCCCTGGCCGTGCTTACTGGTCCACGTATCTGTGGTTAGGTAGACCTTGCCACAGATGGCGTTGCGCAGTGCACACTTGATTTTATCGTATACTTGGTTGTGCAGGGAAGGCACGGCTCTCTTGGAGAAGTAGGGCCGGCTAGGAACAACATACTGTGGGACAGCAAGCGACATGAGCTGTTTGAAGCTGTCTGTGTCCACCAGCCTAAATGACAGCATTTCATAGGCCAGTAGTTTAGAAATGCTGGCATTCAGGGCCAGGGATCGAGGGTGGCTAGGTGGGAATTTACACTTTCTCTCAAATGTTTGTGAGATGGAGAGCTGAACGCTGCCGTGTGACATGGTTGAGATGCTTGGTGACGGAGGTGGTGGTGTTGGTGGTACATCCCCTGTTTGCTGGGCGGCAGGTGCCAACGTTCCTCCAGAGGCGGAGGAAAAGGCCGAGGCGGCAGCAGCAGAAGAGGCCGAGGCGGCGGCAGCAGCAGAAGAGGCCGAGGCGGCAGCAGCAGAAGAGGTAGCAGGGGGAGCCTGAGTGACTTCCTTGTTTTTAAGGTGTTTACTCCACTGCAGTTCATGCTTTACATGCAGGTGCCTGGTCATGCAGGTTGTGCTAAGGTTCAGAACGTTAATGCCTCGCTTCAGGCTCTGATGGCACAGCGTGCAAACCACTCGGGTCTTGTCGTCAGCACATTGTTTGAAGAAGTGCCATGCCAGGGAACTCCTTGAAGCTGCCTTTGGGGTGCTCGGTCCCAGATGGCGGCGGTCAGTAGCAGGCGGAGTCTCTTGGCGGCGGGTGTTCTGCTTTTGCCCACTGCTGCCTCTTTTGCTACGCTGTTGGCTCGGTCTCACCACTGCCTCTTCCTCCGAGCTGTGAAAGTCAGTGGCACGACCTTCATTCCATGTGGGGTCTAGGACCTCATCGTCCCCTGCATCGTCTTCCACCCAGTCTTGATCCCTGACCTCCTGTTCAGTCGGCACACTGCAGAAAGACGCAGCAGTTGGCACCTGTGTTTCGTCATCATCAGAGACATGCTGAGGTGGTATTCCCATGTCCTCATCATCAGGAAACATAAGTGTTTGTGCGTCAGTGCATTCTATGTCTTCCACCGCTGGGGAAGGGCTGTGTGGATGCCCTTGGGAAACCCTGCCAGCGTAGTCTTCAAACAGCATAAGAGACTGCTGCATAACTTGAGGCTCAGACAGTTTCCCTGGTATGCATGGGGGTGATGTGACAGACTGATGGGCTTGGTTTTCAGGCGCCATTTGTGCACTTTCTGCAGAAGACTGGGTGGGAGATAATGTGAACGTGCTGGATCCACTGTCGGCCACCCAATTGACTAATGCCTGTACCTGCTCCGGCCTTACCATCCTTAGAACGGCATTGGGCCCCACCAAATATCGCTGTAAATTATGGCGGCTACTGGGACCTGAGGTAGTTGGTACACTAGGACGTGTGGCTGTGGCAGAATGGCCACGTCCTCTCCCAGCACCAGAGGGTCCACTAACACCACCACGACCATGTCCGCGTCCGCGTCCTTTACTAGATGTTTTCCTCATTGTTATCGTTTACCACAACAACAAAAATATTATTTGACCCAATGTATTGAATTCAAAATCAGGCCTTTTTTTAAAGACAACTAACACTATCTGGCTATCTATTTAGGTACCGTATTACACTAATACAGGCACAGCAGTAACCACAGATTTAGCTGACTATAAATTTGAGGCCTATTATTTAGGCGCTGGGTGACAGGTTTAGGTTTACTGACAGAATTAGACTTGGAAATGCAAAGTAGCGTGTGTGTGAAGTTATTCAGAATGACCCTATGTGCACCTTGAATCTGATATACCCTTTTAGGGATAAATTTAAAGTAGGCCTGATACAGCAGAAACCACTAAATTAAGAAATTGCTAAATTGGGAATTGTATTTCAACCCAGAACAAAAACTGTGCTTTGACGGACACTAAATAACTTGACCAGCCACACCAGTAACAACAGATTTAGCTGGATATAAATTTGAGGCCTATTATTTAGGCGCTGGGTGACAGGTATAGGTTTACTGACAGAATTAGACTTGGAAATGCACAGTAGCGTGTGTGTGAAGTTATTCAGAATGACCCTATGTGCACCTTGAATCTGATATACCCTTTTAGGGATAGATTTAAAATAGCTCTGATACAGCAGAAACCACTAAATTAAGAAATTGCTAAATTGGGAATTGTATTTCAACCCAGAACAAAAACTGTGCTTTGACAGACACTAAATAAACTGACCAGCCACAACAGTACAGCAGTAACGACAGATTTAGCTGGATATAAATTTGAGGCCTAATTAGTTAGGTGCTGGGTGACAGGTATAGGTTTACTGACAGAATTAGACTTGGAAATGCACAGTAGCGTGTGTGTGAAGTTATTCAGAATGACCCTATGTGCACCTTGAATCTTATATACCCTTTTAGGGATAGATTAAAAATAGCTCTGATACAGCAGAAACCACTAAATTAGGAAATTGCTAAATTGGGAATTGTATTTCAACCCAGAACAAAAACTGTGCTTTGACGGACACTAAATAACTTGACCAGCCACACCAGTAACGACAGATTTAGCTGACTATAAATTTGAGGCCTATTCTTTAGGCGCTGGGTGACAGGTATAGGTTTACTGACAGAATTAGACTTGGAAATGCACAGTAGCGTGTGTGTGAATTTATTCAGAATGACCCTATGTGCACCTTGAATCTTATATACCCTTTTAGGGATAGATTTAAAATAGCTCTGATACAGCAGAAACCACTAAATTAAGAAATTGCTAAATTGGGAATTGTATTTCAACCCAGAACAAAAACTGTGCTTTGACGGACACTAAATAACTTGACCAGCCACACCAGTAACGACAGATTTAGCTGACTATAAATTTGAGGCCTATTCTTTAGGCGCTGGGTGACAGGTATAGGTTTACTGACAGAATTAGACTTGGAAATGCACAGTAGCGTGTGTGTGAAGTTATTCAGAATGACCCTATGTGCACCTTGAATCTAATATACCCTTTTAGCGATAAATTTAAAGTAGGCCTGATACAGCAGAAACCACTAAATTAGGAAATTGCTAAATTGGGAATTGTATTTCAACCCAGAACAAAAACTGTGCTTTGACGGACACTAAATAACTTGACCAGCCACACCAGTAACGACAGATTTAGCTGGATATAAACTTGAGGCCTAGTATTTAGGCGCTGGGTGACGGGTATAGGTTTACTGACAGAATTAGACTTGGAAATGCACAGTAGCGTGTGTGTGAAGTTATTCAGAATGACCCTATGTGCACCTTGATTCTGATATACCCTTTTAGGGATAAATTTAAAGTAGGCCTGATACAGCAGAAACCACTAAATTAGGAAATTGCTAAATTGGGAATTGTATTTCAACCCAGAACAAAAACTGTGCTTTGACGGACACTAAATAACTTGACCAGCCACACCAGTAACGACAGATTTAGCTGGATATAAACTTGAGGCCTAGTATTTAGGCGCTGGGTGACAGTTATACGTTGACTGACAGAATTAGACTGGGATATGGCCAAAAAATAACCACACTACTGAGGGTTAAATGCACTTGGTGACAGGCGCAGCTTGCCCCTGATGTAGTATATGGCCAAAAAATAAACAGACTATTGCTGGTTAAATGCACTTGGTGTGACACCTTCACCCTGATGTAGGATTTAGCCAAAAATCAACCACACCATTGAGGGTTAAATGCACTTGGTGACAGCTTGCCCCTGATGTAGTATATGGCCAAAAAATAAACAGACTATTGCTGGTTAAATGCACTTGGTGTGACAGCTTCACCCTGATGTAGGATTTAGCCAAAAAACAACCACACCATTGAGGGTTAAATACACTTGGTGACAGCTTGCCCCTGATGTAGTATATGGCCAAAAAATAAACAGACTATTGCTGGTTAAATGCACTTGGTGTGACAGCTTCACCCTGATGTAGGATTTAGCCAAAAAACAACCACACCATTGATGGTTAAATGCACCTGGTGGCAGCTTGTGCTGGCACACCACAAGACACAAAATGGCCGCCGATCACCCCAGAAAAAAGTGACTGAAAAACGCTCTGGGCAGCCTAAAAACAGTGAGCAATTCAATAGCAGCAGTTCAATCATCCACAGCTGCAGATCGATCTCTGAATGAAGTCCTTTGGAGGAGTTAATCACTGCCTAATCTCGCCCTAACGTCGCGGCTGCAACCTCTCCCTATGCTGATCAGAGCAGAGTGACGGGCGGCGCTACGTAACTCCAGCTTAAATAGAGGCTGGGTCACATGGTGCTCTGGCCAATCACAGCCATGCCAATAGTAGGCATGGCTGTGACGGCCTCTTGGGGCAAGTAGTATGACGCTTGTTGATTGGCTGCTTTGCAGCCTTTCAAAAAGCGCCAAGAAAGCGACGAACACCGAACCCGGACTTTTACGAAAATGTCCGGGTTCGGGTCCGTGTCACGGACACCCCAAAATTCGGTACGAACCCGAACAATACAGTTCGGGTTCGCTCATCCCTACTCATATTTAGACCAGATTGTCTGGAGAAAGATATCCCAGGCCCAAAAGGAATATTTGGATAGAGAAATATCAACCTCAGAAATTAATGAGGTTCTGGGTAAGATAAATCGCGCAAAAACACCAGGGTGTGATGGCCTCCCCTTTGAAATATATAAGACCTTTGCCCAGGTGTTAATACCTGAACTAAAAATAACATTGAATGAGGCAAAAAATACTGGACTTACCAGACTCCATGAAAGAGGCAATTATTACATTAATTCCAAAAAAGGGCAAAGAACAATTAAACCCTGAGTCATTTAGACTAATATCCTTGTTAAACACGGATGTTAAAATTTTGGCAAAAGTCCTGGCAGGGAGGCTCTCTAAGGTGATTAAAAGTATAATCCATGAAGACCAGACTGGCTTTATACCTGGTAGAACTATATATTTAAATATAAGAAGGTTGTACCTTAACATTGAGGCTAATCGAACAGAAACAGGTGAGAAAGCTATACTTTCATTGGATGCTCAAAAGGCATTTGATTGTATTGAATGGGAGTATTTATGGGCAGTTTTAAAAAGGGTCGGTATAAGGGAGGGGTTTATAAGATGGATTCAGCTCATATATTCCGACCCGAGGGCTAGGGTGACGGTGGATGGGAGCCTGTCCCTGCCTCTTGCCCTTTATCGGGGCACTAGGCAGGGATGTCCTCTCTCCCCATTAATATTTGCTATAGCGATTGAGCCCCTCGCAAGTATAATAAGAAATGATAGGGAGTTTAAAGGTTTTCAATATGCGGAAGGAGATGAAAAATTATTAATGTATGCCGACGATATTTTATTATTTATGCACAATACGGGGGATCAGTTTAGTAGAGTAATAGATAAAATTGGGAGCAACTGAACATCTTAAAGAAAGAAGTACGATTGGTTCTGGGTAAAGTGCTATTTCAAGCTAGACTCCTTATACTTAGGAAATGGGTAAAGGAAGACCCGCCTACAGTGGGACAGTGGCGAGAAGTAGTCGTTAATCTCATTAAAATTCAACGGGTGTCTGAGTGCTATACTAAAAATTCAGAAGAAATGGATGAGAGAAGGAAAAAATGGTCATATTTGGTCTAGAACCTTTTTTTGTTCTCCCCCCCCTCCCCCCCTCAGTTCCTTTCTCTCCCTCTCTCTCTCTCTCCAAGGGGTGGCGGGTGGGTATTCGGGTGGGTATTCGGGTGAAGCGGAATAAGGATAATATTTATTAAAGTTGTAATACGGATTTTTGTATTGCGGTATTGAAGTGATGATTGTGTATACGTTTTCAAAAGAAAAGAATAAAGATTTCAAAAATAAATTTGCATTCGTTCAGAATCATATTTTTTTGGATATTCGGAACAAATATGTTGGCTAATCTCTTAATTTTAACATCAGTTTGAGGGTTTAGTATGACTGCAGAGTGCACCTGTCTTTGCAAATATTATTATATTGGTTATCACATCCACATAATTGCTATCTTGTGTAGGATGTTTTTTTGTGGTACTTGTGGTCCACTGCGGGCATCCGACACTGTATACATTTTTGCTGGGGATCGCCATTAGCAATGGGCCACAAGTGCAGGATTTGCTCCCCTGTACAGTATATACATGCATAACTGCATATGGGTTTGAGCACTTCCTGCCTGTTTAACACCAGGGCATTTTTTTTAGTTTGTTTGTATATAGAGATGCCTGGAGGTGTATAAACTCCAATTTAAATGAGCCTGTTTTCCATCCACAGGCTACATTTAGGTGCACCTGCGAGGCCTGGGCCATATCAGCCAGTCCTGAGTGGGACTCGCAGACTCCACCCTCCTCCCATTGCTAGCAATGCTACATGCTGGAGGTAACTGGTGAGTTGTCTGTGAGTCGGAACTCACAATCCTGTAATTCTACTACTGGCTCCTGGTATTGCCCATACGGCTCAGGTAGGTGAGTGTTAGGACCCGAGCTACTTGAGAAACCTTGGCGCCGTGCTCGGGCTCAGACGTGTCCTCCATAGTAGGATATGCTGGCTAATCTCTCAATTAGCATCCTCCACTGTATGCATTTTTGCTGGGGATTGCCATTAGCAAAGTGCCACAAGTGCAGGATTTTCTACCCTGTATATACACTCACCTAAAGAATTATTAGGAACAGCATACTAATACGGTGTTGGGCCCCCTTTTGCCTTCAGAACTGCCTTAATTCTACGTGGCATTGATTCAACAAGGTGCTGATAGCATTCTTTAGAAATGTTGGCCCATATTGATAGGATAGCATCTTGCAGTTGATGGAGATTTGAGGGATGCACACCCAGGGCACGAAGCTCCCGTTCCACCACATCCCAAAGATGCTCTATTGGGTTGAGATCTGGTGACTGTGGGGGCCATTTTCGTACAGTGAACTCATTGTCATGTTCAAGAAACCAATTTGAAATGATTCGAGCTTTGTGACATGGTGCATTATCCTGCTGGAAGTAGCCATCAGAGGATGGGTACATGGTGGTCATGAAGGGATGGACATGGTCAGAAACAATACTCAGGTAGCCCGTGGCATTTAAACGATGGCCAATTGGCACTAAGGGGCCTAAAGTGTGCCCAGAAAACATCCCCCAAACCATTACACCACCACCACCAGCCTGCACAGTGGTGACAAGGCATGATGGATACATGTTCTCATTCTGTTTACGCCAAATTCGGACTCTACCATTTGAATGCCTCAACAGAAATCGAGACTCATCAGACCAGGCAACATCTTTCCAGTCTTCAACAGTCCAATTTTGTTGAGCTCGTGCAAATTGCAGCCTTTTTTTCCTATTTGTAGTGTAGATGAGTGGTACCCGGTGGGGTCTTCTGCTGTTGTAGCCCACCTTTCTTTCCCATTCTGACATTCAGTTTGGAGTTCAGGAGATTGTCTTGACCAGGACCACAACCCTACATGCATTGAAGCAACTGCCATGTGATTGGTTGACTAGATAATCGCATTAACAAATTTTTTTAGTTTGTATATATCGGAACGAATCAGCTTCAATTCGCTCATCTCTAAAAATAACCAAAAAGTTTCAAGTAAAAAAAAGCGTTTCTCCTCCCTCATCAAGACATTTGTGAATGTATAGAAACAGAAAAAAAAATAAAAAATCTAAATCATAGGTATCATCTGTCATGACCGGCTCTAAAAGAAAATTACATGATCTACCCCGTCAGGTGAATGCCATAAAAAGCACCTTGCCTCACAAAAGTGTAATATTGAGCAATTAAAAAGTACCATGTAATCTTAAATGAAACCAATGAAAATGTCACCTCATTCCGCAAAAAACGAGCCCTCGCACAAAACTATCGTCAGAAAAATTCAAAATAATGGCACTCAGAAAATGGCGACACAAAAACATATTTTAAAAAAAAATTATATTTTATTGTGTAAAACTGAAAAAAAAAAAAGACATATTAGGTATCACTGCATAATGACCTGATCGATAAACATATTATATGATCTACCCAGTTAGATGAACGCCATAAACCACAACAGTCATTTTTTTGTTATCTCACCACACAAAAAGTGTAAGGCCATTTTTTTTCCCATTTACGGGCCGTTTTTTGCGTTCCATATACGGTCCATTAACGGAATCATTCATTTCAATGGTTCCGCAAAAAAAAAGTAATGTACTCCGTATGCATTTCGTTTCCGTATTTCAGTTTTTCCGTTCCGTTGAAAGATAGAACATGTCCTATTATTGCCCGCAAATCACGTTTAGTGGCTCCATTCAAGTCAATGGGTCAGCAATAGAGTTGAGCGAACACCTGGATGTTCGGGTTCGAGAAGTTCGGCCGAACATCCCGGAAATGTTCGGGTTCGAGATCCGAACCCGATCCGAACTTCGTCCCGAACCCGAACCCCATTGAAGTCAATGGGGACCCGAACTTTTCGGCACTAAAAAGGCTGTAAAACAGCCCAGGAAAGAGCTAGAGGGCTGCAAAAGGCAGCAACACGTAGGTAAATCCCCTGCAAACAAATGTGGATAGGGAAATGAATTAAAATAAAAATTAAATAAATAAAAATTAACCAAAATCAATTGGAGAGAGGTCCCATAGCAGAGAATCTGGCTTCACGTCACCCACCACTGTAAGAGTCCATTTTCATAAATTTAGGCCCAGCACCCAGGCAGAGGAGAGAGGTCCCGTAACAGAGAATCTGGCTTCATGTCAGCAGAGAATTAGTCTGCATGTCATAGCAGAGAATGAGGCTTCACGTCAGCCACCACTGCAACAGTCCATTGGCATATATTTAGGCCCAGCACCCAGGCAGAGGAGGGAGGTCCCGTAACAGAGAATCTGTCTTCATGTCAGCAGAGAATCAGTCTGCATGTCATAGCAGAGAATGAGGCTTCACGTCAGCCACCACTGCAACAGTCCATTGGCATATATTTAGGCCCAGCACCCAGGCAGAGGAGGGAGGTCCCGTAACAGAGAATCTGGCTTCATGTCAGCAGAGAATCAGTCTGCATGTCATAGCAGAGAATGAGGCTTCACGTCAGCCACCACTGCAACAGTCCATTGGCATATATTTAGGCCCAGCACACACACAGGCAGAGGAGAGAGGTCCCGTAACAGAGAATCTGTCTTCATGTCAGCAGAGAATTAGTCTGCATGTCATAGCAGAGAATGAGGCTTCACGTCAGCCACCACTGCAACAGTCCATTGGCATATATTTAGGCCCAGCACCCAGGCAGAGGAGGGAGGTCCCGTAACAGAGAATCTGTCTTCACGTCAGCAGAGAATCAGTCTGCATGTCATAGCAGAGAATGAGGCTTCACGTCAGCCACCACTGCAACAGTCCATTGGCATATATTTAGGCCCAGCACCCAGGCAGAGGAGGGAGGTCCCGTAACAGAGAATCTGTCTTCATGTCAGCAGAGAATCAGTCTGCATGTCATAGCAGAGAATGAGGCTTCACGTCAGCCACCACTGCAACAGTCCATTGGCATATATTTAGGCCCAGCACCCAGGCAGAGGAGGGAGGTCCCGTAACAGAGAATCTGGCTTCATGTCAGCAGAGAATCAGTCTGCATGTCATAGCAGAGAATGAGGCTTCACGTCAGCCACCACTGCAACAGTCCATTGGCATATATTTAGGCCCAGCACACACACAGGCAGAGGAGAGAGGTCCCGTAACAGAGAATCTGTCTTCATGTCAGCAGAGAATTAGTCTGCATGTCATAGCAGAGAATGAGGCTTCACGTCAGCCACCACTGCAACAGTCCATTGGCATATATTTAGGCCCAGCACACACACAGGCAGAGGAGAGAGGTCCCGTAACAGAGAATCTGGCTTCATGTCAGCAGAGAATCAGTCTGCATGTCATAGCAGAGAATGAGGCTTCACGTCAGCCACCACTGCAACAGTCCATTGGCATATATTTAGGCCCAGCACACACACAGGCAGAGGAGAGAGGTCCCGTAACAGAGAATCTGTCTTCATGTCAGCAGAGAATTAGTCTGCATGTCATAGCAGAGAATGAGGCTTCACGTCAGCCACCACTGCAACAGTCCATTGGCATATATTTAGGCCCAGCACCCAGGCAGAGGAGGGAGGTCCCGTAACAGAGAATCTGGCTTCATGTCAGCAGAGAATCAGTCTGCATGTCATAGCAGAGAATGAGGCTTCACGTCAGCCACCACTGCAACAGTCCATTGGCATATATTTAGGCCCAGCACACACACAGGCAGAGGAGAGAGGTCCCGTAACAGAGAATCTGGCTTCATGTCAGCAGAGAATCAGTCTGCATGTCATAGCAGAGAATGAGGCTTCACGTCAGCCACCACTGCAACAGTCCATTGGCATATATTTAGGCCCAGCACCCAGGCAGAGGAGGGAGGTCTCGTAACAGAGAATCTGGCTTCATGTCAGCAGAGAATCAGTCTGCATGTCATAGCAGAGAATGAGGCTTCACGTCAGCCACCACTGCAACAGTCCATTGGCATATATTTAGGCCCAGCACACACACAGGCAGAGGAGAGAGGTCCCGTAACAGACAATCTGGCTTCATGTCAGCAGAGAATCATTCTGCATGTCATAGCAGAGAATCAGGCTTCACGTCACCCAACATTGGAACAGTCCATTGGCATATATTTAGGCCCCGGCACCCAGACACAGGAGAGGTTCATTCAACTTTGGGTAGCCTCGCAATATAATGGTAAAATGAAATAAAATAGGATTGAATGAGGAAGTGCCCTGGAGTCAATATATGGTTAAGGGGAGGTAGTTAATGTCTAATCTGGACAAGGGACGGACAGATCCTGTGGGATCCATGCCTGGTTCATTTTTATGAACGTCAGCTTGTCCACATTGGCTGTAGACAGGCGGCTGCGTTTCTCTGTAATGACGCCCCCTGCCGTGCTGAATACACGTTCAGACAAAACGCTGGCCGCCGGGCAGGCCAGCACCTCCAAGGCATAAAAGGCTAGCTCTGGCCACGTGGACAATTTAGAGACCCAGAAGTTGGATGGGGCCGAACCATCAGTCAGTACGTGGAGGGGTGTGCACACGTACTGTTCCACCATGTTAGTGAAATGTTGCCTCCTGCTAACACGTTGCGTATCAGGTGGTGGTGCAGTTAGCTGTGGCGTGTTGAAAAAAGTTTTCCACATCTCTGCCATGCTAACCCTGCCCTCAAAGGAGCTGGCATTGACACAGCTGCCTTGGCGACCTCTTGCTCCTCCTCTGCCTTGGCCTTGGGCTTCCACTTGTTCCCCTGTGACATTTGGGAATGCTCTCAGTAGCGCGTCTACCAACGTGCGCTTGTACTCGCGCATCTTCCTATCACGCTCCAGTGCAGGAAGTAAGGTGGGCACATTGTCTTTGTAGCGTGGATCCAGCAGGGTGGCAACCCAGTAGTCCGCACAGGTTAAAATGTGGGCAACTCTGCTGTCGTTGCGCAGGCACTGCAGCATGTAGTCGCTCATGTGTGCCAGGCTGCCCAGGGGTAAGGACAAGCTGTCCTCTGTGGGAGGCGTATCGTCATCGTCCTGCCTTTCCCCCCAGCCACGCACCAGTGATGGACCCGAGCTGCGTTGGGTGCCACCCCGCTGTGACCATGCTTCATCCTCATCCTCCTCCACCTCCTCCTCATCCTCGTCCTCCTCGTCCTCCAGTAGTGGGCCCTGTCTGGCCACATTTGTACCTGGCCTCTGAAGTTGCCAAAAACCTCCCTCTGAGTCACTTCGAAGAGACTGGCCTGAAAGTGCTAAAAATGACCCCTCTTCCTCCTCCTCCTCCTGGGCCACCTCCTCTTGCATCATCGCCCTAAGTGTTTTCTCAAGGAGACATAGAAGTGGTATTGTAACGCTGATAACGGCGTCATCGCCACTGGCCATGTTGGTGGAGTACTCGAAACAGCGCAACAGGGCACACAGGTCTCGCATGGAGGCCCAGTCATTGGTGGTGAAGTGGTGCTGTTCTGTAGTGCGACTGACCCGTGCGTGCTGCAGCTGAAACTCCACTATGGCCTGCTGCTGCTCGCACAGTCTGTCCAGCATGTGCAAGGTGGAGTTCCACCTGGTGGGCACGTCGCATATGAGGCGGTGAGCGGGAAGGCCGAAGTTACGCTGTAGCGCAGACAGGCGAGCAGCAGCAGGATGTGAACGCCGGAAGCGCGAACAGACGGCCCGCACTTTATGCAGCAGCTCTGACATGTCGGGGTAGTTGTGAATGAACTTCTGCACCACCAAATTCAGCACATGCGCCAAGCAAGGGATGTGCGTCAAATTGGCTAGTCCCAGAGCTGCAACGAGATTTCGCCCATTATCGCACACCACCAGGCCGGGCTTGAGGCTCACCGGCAGCAACCACTCGTCGGTCTGTTGTTCTATACCCCGCCACAACTCCTGTGCGGTGTGGGGCCTGTCCCCCAAACATATGAGTTTCAGAATGGCCTGCTGACGTTTACCCCGGGCTGTGCTGAAGTTGGTGGTGAAGGTGTGTGGCTGACTGGATGAGCAGGTGGAAGAAGAGGAGGAGGAAGCCGAGAAGGAGGAGGTGGCAACAGGAGGCAAAGAATGTTGCCCTGCGATCCTTGGCGGCGGAAGGACGTGCGCCAAACAGCTCTCCGCCTGGGGCCCAGCTGCCACTACATTTACCCAGTGTGCAGTTAGGGAGATATAGCGTCCCTGGCCGTGCAAACTGGTCCACGTATCTGTGGTTAGGTGGACCTTGCCACAGATGGCGTTGCGCAGTGCACACTTGATTTTATCGGATACTTGGTTGTGCAGGGAAGGCACGGCTCTCTTGGAGAAGTAGTGGCGGCTGGGAACAACATACTGTGGGACAGCAAGCGACATGAGCTGTTTGAAGCTGTCTGTGTCCACCAGCCTAAATGACAGCATTTCATAGGCCAGTAGTTTAGAAATGCTGGCATTCAGGGCCAGGGATCGAGGGTGGCTAGGTGGGAATTTACGCTTTCTCTCAAATGTTTGTGAGATGGAGAGCTGAACGCTGCCGTGTGACATGGTTGAGACGCTTGGTGACGGAGGTGGTGGTGGTGGTGTTGGTGGTACATCCCCTGTTTGCTGGGCGGCAGGTGCCAACGTTCCTCCAGAGGCGGAGGAAGAGGCCGAGGCGGCAGCAGCAGAAGAGGCCGAGGCGGCAGCAGCAGAAGAGGTAGCAGGGGGAGCCTCAGTGACTTCCTTGGTTTTAAGGTGTTTACTCCACTGCAGTTCATGCTTTGCATGCAGGTGCCTGGTCATGCAGGTTGTGCTCAGGTTCAGAACGTTAATGCCTCGCTTAAGGCTCTGATGGCACAGCGTGCAAACCACTCGGGTCTTGTCGTCAGCACATTGTTTGAAGAAGTGCCATGCCAGGGAACTCCTTGAAGCTGCCTTTGGGGTGCTCGGTCCCAGATGGCGGCGGGCAGTAGCAGGCGGAGTCTCTTGGCGGCGGGTGTTCTGCTTTTGCCCACTGCTCCCTCTTTTGCTACGCTGTTGGCTCGGTCTCACCACTGCCTCTTCCTCCGAACTGTGAAAGTCAGTGGCACGACCTTCATTCCATGTGGGGTCTAGGACCTCATCATCCCCTGCATCGTCTTCCACCCAGTCTTGATCCCTGACCTCCTGTTCAGTCTGCACACTGCAGAAAGACGCAGCAGTTGGCACCTGTGTTTCGTCATCATCAGAGACATGCTGAGGTGGTATTCCCATGTCCTCATCATCAGGAAACATAAGTGGTTGTGCGTCAGTGCATTCTATATCTTTCACCGCTGGGGAAGGGCTAGGTGGATGCCCTTGGGAAACCCTGCCAGCGGAGTCTTCAAACAGCATAAGAGACTGCTGCATAACTTGAGGCTGAGACAGTTTCCCTGGTATGCATGGGGGTGATGTGACAGACTGATGGGGTTGGTTTTCAGGCACCATCTGTGCGCTTTCTGCAGAAGACTGGGTGGGAGATAATGTGAACGTGCTGGATCCTCTGTCGGCCACCCAATTGACTAATGCCTGTACCTGCTCAGGCCTTACCATCCTTAGAACGGCATTGGGCCCCACCATATATCGCTGTAAATTATGGCGGCTACTGGGACCTGAGGTAGTTGGTACACTAGGACGTGTGGATGTGGCAGAACGGCCACGTCCTCTCCCAGCACCAGAGGATCCACTAACACCACCACGACCATGTCCGCGTCCCTTACTAGATGTTTTCCTCATTGTTATCGTTCACCACAACAACAAAAATATTATTTGGCCCAATGTATTGTATTCAAATTCAGCTGGATATAAATTTGAGGCCTAGTATTTAGGCGCTGGGTGACAGGTATGGGTTTAGTGACAGAATTAGACTTGGAAATGCACAATAGCGGGTGTGTGAAGTTATTCTGAATGACCCTATGTGCACCTTCAATATGATCTACCCTTTTAGGGCTAGATTTCAAATAGCTCTGATACAGCAGAAACCACTAAATTTTTAAATTGCTAAATTGGGAATTGTATTTCAACCCAGAACAAAAAATGTGCTTTGACGGACACTAAATAACTTTCCCAGCCACAACAGGACAGCGGTAACGAGAGATTTAGCGGGATATCAATTTGAGGCCTAGTATTTAGGCGCTGGGTGACAGGTATGGGTTTAGTGACAGAATTAGACTTGGAAATGCACAGTAGCGGGTGTGTGTGAAGTTATTCTGAATGACCCTATGTGCACCTTCAATATGATCTACCCTTTTAGGGATAGATTTCAAATAGCTCTGATATAGCAGAAACCACTAAATTATGAAATTGCTAAATTGGGAATTGTATTTCAACCCAGAACAAAAAATGTGCTTTGACGGACACTAAATAACTTTCCCAGCCACAACAGGACAGCGGTAACGAGAGATTTAGCAGGATATAAATTTGAGGCCTAGTATTTAGGCGCTGGGTGACAGGTATGGGTTTAGTGACAGAATTAGACTTGGAAATGCACAGTAGCGGGTGTGTGAAGTTATTCTGAATGACCCTATGTGCACCTTCAATATGATCTACCCTTTTAGGGCTAGATTTCAAATAGCTCTGATACAGCAGAAACCAATAAATTTTTAAATTGCTAAATTGGGATTTGTATTTCAACCCAGAACAAAAAATGTGCTTTGACAGACACTAAATAACTTTCCCAGCCACAACAGGACAGCGGTAACGAGAGATTTAGCGGGATATCAATTTGAGGCCTAGTATTTAGGCGCTGGGTGACAGGTATGGGTTTAGTGACAGAATTAGACTTGGAAATGCACAGTAGCGGGTGTGTGTGAAGTTATTCTGAATGACCCTATGTGCACCTTCAATATGATCTACCCTTTTAGGGATAGATTTCAAATAGCTCTGATATAGCAGAAACCACTAAATTATGAAATTGCTAAATTGGGAATTGTATTTCAACCCAGAACAAAAAATGTGCTTTGACGGACACTAAATAACTTTCCCAGCCACAACAGGACAGCGGTAACGAGAGATTTAGCAGGATATAAATTTGAGGCCTAGTATTTAGGCGCTGGGTGACAGGTATGGGTTTAGTGACAGAATTAGACTTGGAAATGCACAGTAGCGGGTGTGTGTGAAGTTATTCTGAATGACCCTATGTGCACCTTGAATATTATATACCCTTTTAGGGATAGATTTCAAATAGCTCTGATATAGCAGAAACCACTAAATTATGAAATTGCTAAATTGGGAATTGTATTTCAACCCAGAACAAAAAATGTGCTTTGACGGACACTAAATAACTTTCCCAGCCACAACAGGACAGCGGTAACGAGAGATTTAGCGGGATATAAATTTGAGGCCTAGTATTTAGGCGCTGGGTGACCGGTATGGATTTAGTGACAGAATTAGACTTGGAAATGCACAGTAGCGTGTGTGTGAAGTTATTCTGAATGACCCTATGTGCACCTTGAATATTATATACCCTTTTAGGGATAGATTTCAAATAGCTCTGATATAGCAGGAACCACTAAATTATGAAATTGCTAAATTGGGAATTGTACTTCAACCCAGAACAAAAAATGTGCTTTGACGGACACTAAATAACTTTCCCAGCCACAACAGGACAGCGGTAACGAGAGATTTAGCGGGATATAAATTTGAGGCCTAGTATTTAGGCGCTGGGTGACCGGTATGGATTTAGTGACAGAATTAGACTGGGATATGCACAGTAGCGTGTGTGTGAAGTTATTCTGAATGACCCTATGTGCACCTTGAATATTATATACCCTTTTAGGGATAGATTTCAAATAGCTCTGATATAGGAGAAACCACTAAATTTTTAAATTGCTAAATTGGGAATTGTATTTCAACCCAGAACAAAAAATGTGCTTTGACGGACACTAAATGACTTGCCCAGCAACAACAGTACAGCGGTAACGAGAGATTTAGCGGGATATAAATTTGAGGCCTAGTATTTAGGCGCTGGGTGACAGGTATGGATTTAGTGACAGAATTAGACTGGGATATGCACAGTAGCGTGTGTGTGTGAAGTTATTCTGAATGACCCTATGTGCACCTTGAATATTATATACCCTTTTAGGGATAGATTTCAAATAGCTCTGATATAGCAGAAACCACTAAATTATGAAATTGCTAAATTGGGAATTGTATTTCAACCCAGAACAAAAAATGTGCTTTGACGGACACTAAATAACTTTCCCAGCCACAACAGGACAGCGGTAACGAGAGATTTAGCAGGATATAAATTTGAGGCCTAGTATTTAGGCGCTGGGTGACAGGTATGGGTTTAGTGACAGAATTAGACTTGGAAATACACAGTAGCGGGTGTGTGTGAAGTTATTCTGAATGACCCAATGTGCACCTTGAATATTATATACCCTTTTAGGGATACATTTCAAATAGCTCTGATATAGCAGAAACCACTAAATTATGAAATTGCTAAATTGGGAATTGTATTTCAACCCAGAACAAAAAATGTGCTTTGACGGACACTAAATAACTTTCCCAGCCACAACAGGACAGCGGTAACGAGAGATTTAGCAGGATAAAAATTTGAGGCCTAGTTTTTAGGCGCTGGGTGACAGGTATGGGTTTAGTGACAGAATTAGACTTGGAAATACACAGTAGCGGGTGTGTGTGAAGTTATTCTGAATGACCCTATGTGCACCTTCAATATGATCTACCCTTTTAGGGATAGATTTCAAATAGCTCTGATATAGCAGGAACCACTAAATTATGAAATTGCTAAATTGGGAATTGTACTTCAACCCAGAACAAAAAATGTGCTTTGACGGACACTAAATAACTTTCCCAGCCACAACAGGACAGCGGTAACGAGAGATTTAGCGGGATATAAATTTGAGGCCTAGTATTTAGGCGCTGGGTGACAGGTATGGGTTTAGTGACAGAATTAGACTTGGAAATACACAGTAGCGGGTGTGTGTGAAGTTATTCTGAATGACCCAATGTGCTCCTTGAATATTATATACCCTTTTAGGGATAGATTTCAAATAGCTCTGATATAGCAGAAACCACTAAATTATGAAATTGCTAAATTGGGAATTGTATTTCAACCCAGAACAAAAAATGTGCTTTGACGGACACTAAATAACTTTCCCAGCCACAACAGGACAGCGGTAATGAGAGATTTAGCAGGATATAAATTTGAGGCCTAGTATTTAGGCGCTGGGTGACAGGTATGGGTTTAGTGACAGAATTAGACTTGGAAATACACAGTAGCGGGTGTGTGTGAAGTTATTCTGAATGACCCAATGTGCTCCTTGAATATTATATACCCTTTTAGGGATAGATTTCAAATAGCTCTGATATAGCAGAAACCACTAAATTATGAAATTGCTAAATTGGGAATTGTATTTCAACCCAGAACAAAAAATGTGCTTTGACGGACACTAAATAACTTTCCCAGCCACAACAGGACAGCGGTAACGAGAGATTTAGCAGGATATAAATTTGAGGCCTAGTTTTTAGGCGCTGGGTGACAGGTATGGGTTTAGTGACAGAATTAGACTTGGAAATACACAGTAGCGGGTGTGTGTGAAGTTATTCTGAATGACCCTATGTGCACCTTCAATATGATCTACCCTTTTAGGGATAGATTTCAAATAGCTCTGATATAGCAGGAACCACTAAATTATGAAATTGCTAAATTGGGAATTGTACTTCAACCCAGAACAAAAAATGTGCTTTGACGGACACTAAATAACTTTCCCAGCCACAACAGGACAGCGGTAACGAGAGATTTAGCGGGATATAAATTTGAGGCCTAGTATTTAGGCGCTGGGTGACCGGTATGGATTTAGTGACAGAATTAGACTGGGATATGCACAGTAGCGTGTGTGTGAAGTTATTCTGAATGACCCTATGTGCACCTTGAATATTATATACCCTTTTAGGGATAGATTTCAAATAGCTCTGATATAGGAGAAACCACTAAATTTTTAAATTGCTAAATTGGGAATTGTATTTCAACCCAGAACAAAAAATGTGCTTTGACGGACACTAAATAACTTGCCCAGCAACAACAGTACAGCGGTAACGAGAGATTTAGCGGGATATAAATTTGAGGCCTAGTATTTAGGCGCTGGGTGACAGGTATGGATTTAGTGACAGAATTAGACTGGGATATGCACAGTAGCGTGTGTGTGTGAAGTTATTCTGAATGACCCTATGTGCACCTTGAATATTATATACCCTTTTAGGGATAGATTTCAAATAGCTCTGATATAGCAGAAACCACTAAATTATGAAATTGCTAAATTGGGAATTGTATTTCAACCCAGAACAAAAAATGTGCTTTGACGGACACTAAATAACTTTCCCAGCCACAACAGGACAGCGGTAACGAGAGATTTAGCAGGATATAAATTTGAGGCCTAGTATTTAGGCGCTGGGTGACAGGTATGGGTTTAGTGACAGAATTAGACTTGGAAATACACAGTAGCGGGTGTGTGTGAAGTTATTCTGAATGACCAAATGTGCACCTTGAATATTATATACCCTTTTAGGGATAGATTTCAAATAGCTCTGATATAGCAGAAACCACTAAATTATGAAATTGCTAAATTGGGAATTGTATTTCAACCCAGAACAAAAAATGTGCTTTGACGGACACTAAATAACTTTCCCAGCCACAACAGGACAGCGGTAACGAGAGATTTAGCAGGATATAAATTTGAGGCCTAGTATTTAGGCGCTGGGTGACAGGTATGGGTTTAGTGACAGAATTAGACTTGGAAATACACAGTAGCGGGTGTGTGTGAAGTTATTCTGAATGACCCAATGTGCACCTTGAATATTATATACCCTTTTAGGGATAGATTTCAAATAGCTCTGATATAGCAGAAACCACTAAATTATGAAATTGCTAAATTGGGAATTGTATTTCAACCCAGAACAAAAAATGTGCTTTGACAGACACTAAATAACTTTCCCAGCCACAACAGGACAGCGGTAACGAGAGATTTAGCAGGATATAAATTTGAGGCCTAGTTTTTAGGCGCTGGGTGACAGGTATGGGTTTAGTGACAGAATTAGACTTGGAAATACACAGTAGCGGGTGTGTGTGAAGTTATTCTGAATGACCCAATGTGCACCTTGAATATTATATACCCTTTTAGGGATAGATTTCAAATAGCTCTGATATAGCAGAAACCACTAAATTATGAAATTGCTAAATTGGGAATTGTATTTCAACCCAGAACAAAAAATGTGCTTTGACGGACACTAAATAACTTTCCTAGCCACAACAGGACAGCGGTAACGAGAGATTTAGCAGGATATAAATTTGAGGCCTAGTATTTAGGCGCTGGGTGACAGGTATGGGTTTAGTGACAGAATTAGACTTGGAAATACACAGTAGCGGGTGTGTGTGAAGTTATTCTGAATGACCCAATGTGCACCTTGAATATTATATACCCTTTTAGGGATAGATTTCATATAGCTCTGATATAGCAGAAACCACTAAATTATGAAATTGCTAAATTGGGAATTGTATTTCAACCCAGAACAAAAAATGTGCTTTGACGGACACTAAATAACTTTCCCAGCCACAACAGGACAGCGGTAACGAGAGATTTAGCGGGATATAAATTTGAGGCCTAGTATTTAGGCGCTGGGTGACCGGTATGGATTTAGCGACAGAATTAGACTTGGAAATGCACAGTAGCGGGTGTGTGTGAAGTTATTCTGAATGACCCTATGTGCACCTTGAATATTATATACCCTTTTAGGGATAGATTTCAAATAGCTCTGATATAGCAGGAACCACTAAATTATGAAATTGCTAAATTGGGAATTGTACTTCAACCCAGAACAAAAAATGTGCTTTGACGGACACTAAATAACTTTCCCAGCCACAACTGGACAGCGGTAACGAGAGATTTAGCGGGATATAAATTTGAGGCCTAGTATTTAGGCGCTGGGTGACCGGTATGGATTTAGTGACAGAATTAGACTGGGATATGGCCAAAAAATAACCACACTATTGCTGGTTAAATGCACTTGGTGACGGGCGCAGCTTGCCCCTGATGTAGTATATGGCCAAAAAATGAACAGACTATTGCTGGTTAAATGCACTTGGTGTCACAGCTTGACGAACCACACTACTGAGGGTTAAATGCACTTGGTGACGGGCGCAGCTTGCCCCTGATGTAGTATATGGCCAAAAAATGAACAGACTATTGCTGGTTAAATGCACTTGGTGACGGGCGCAGCTTGCCCCTGATTTAGTATATGGCCAAAAAATGAACAGACTATTGCTGGTTAAATGCACTTGGTGTGATAGCTTGACCAACCACACTACTGAGGGTTAAATGCACTTGGTGACGGGCGCAGCTTGCCCCTGATGTAGTATATGGACAAAAAATAAACAGACTATTGCTGGTTAAATGCACTTGGTGTGACAGCTTCACTCTGATGTAGGCTTTAGCCAAAAAACAACCACACCATTGAGGGTTAAATGCACTTGGTGACAGGCGCAGCTTGCCCCTGATTTAGTATATGGCCAAAAAATGAACAGACTATTGCTGGTTAAATGCACTTGGTGTGACAGCTTCACCCTGATGTAGGCTTTAGCCAAAAAACAACCACACCATTGAGGGTTAAATGCACTTGGTCGCAGCTTGGATGCACTTGGTCGCAGCACCGCACAAGACACAAAATGGCCGCCGATCACCCCAGAAAAAAGTGACTGACAAACGGTCTGGGCAGCCTAAAAACAGTGAGTGAGCATTTGAATTTCAGCAGCTCAATGATGCACAGCTGCAGATCGATCGATTAATGAAGTGAAGTCCTTTGGAGGAGTTAATCTGCCTAATCTCGCCCTACCGTCGCATCCGCAACCTCTCCCTACGCTAATCAGAGCAGAGTGACGGGCGGCGCTATGTGACTCCAGCTTAAATAGAGGCTGGGTCACATGGTGCTCTGGCCAATCACAGCCATGCCAATAGTAGGCATGGCTGTGACGGCCTCTTGGGGCAAGTAGTATGACGCTTGTTGATTGGCTGCTTTGCAGCCTTTCAAAAAGCGCCAAGAAAGCGTCACAAAAGCGCCAAGAAAGCGACGGACACCGAACCCGGACTTTTACGAAAATGTCCGGGTTCGGGTCCGTGTCACGGACACCCCAAAATTCGGTACGAACCCGAACTATACAGTTCGAGTTCGCTCATCCCTAGTCAGCAACAAAAAGGAACACACATACGGAAATGCATCCGTATGTCTTCCGTATCCGTTCTGTTTTTGCGGAACCATGTATTGAAAATTTTATGCCCAGCCCAATTTTTTCTATGTAACTACTGTATACTGTATATGCCATACGGAAAAATGGAACAGAAACGGAAACAAAACAAGGAACAATGGATCCGTGAGAAACGGACCGCAAAACCCTGAAAGAGCCATACGGTCATGTGAAAGAGGCCTAATATAGAGTGATCAAAAAGTCATATGTAGGGGGGCGGAGCTAGCCGCGTCAGGAAATGGCCGCCTGTGCTGAGAGCTCCTCACAGCAGCACACTATTCATAGCCATTTGGCGGGTTCCCACCTTGCTTTATTATGGGGAAACCTAACAGAGACAAGCCTAAAGAGACACAGATGATGCCTAAACACGCCAGAGGACAATCAGACCTGGATAAGTTCCTTAAAAAGAAATTATCTTCTCCGGCGGTCAGAGCCAAGATGGCGCAGGAAGCTGCCGCCGCCGCTACATGCACTGAAGAATCGGACGATGAGGGCTCCTGCGCTATGTCCGAGACACGCAGCGAGCGAGGCTCAACACCCATCACTAGAGCTTTCCTCAAGGAGTCATTGGCACTCGCTTTTGAGCCAGTCCTGAGAGAGCTCTCCGCTATCAAAACTGAGTTTAAGCAGACGGGGCACAGAGTAGCAGCCCTAGAAGACTCCCAGCTCGCCATAACCAAGCACAGCCGTGCGCTGCAATCGAAAGTGGAGGAGATCCGCGAACATGTTAATACCACCTACCTGTACCTAGAAGATCAGGAGAACAGGAGTCGAAGGAAGAATGTCCGCATCAGAGGAGTTCCTGAAAGCGTGCAGAGAGAGGACATTTTAGATACGGTCAGTCAGCTCTTCTCCTCCTTGTTGGGACAGGAAAGGGCAGAGAAAATTGTTATTGAGAGAGCCCATAGGGCCCTCAGGCCCAAGCCGCCGCCAGAAGCACCGCCACGAGACATTGTATGCGGCCTGTTAAGTTATCTCGACACGGCCGCCATCTTAACTGCCGCCAGACATAAAGGCGATCTATCATTTGAAAACGCCAAGATACAACTGTACCAGGATCTGGCAGCAAGCACCCTGGCGAAGCGGAGACAATTCAAGCCACTCACCGACCTCCTTAGGGAGAGAAGACACCCTCTACGATGGCTTTTTCCATTCGGCCTCTGCGCTACCATTAACGGAAAACAGGTCACTGTCCGGCATCCGGTGGACCTCACCAAAATGTGGGACGCTTTGCAGATTGACCCCTTAGAAATACCCTCCTGGCTGCCTATGACAGGAGACTTGAAGGTACCACCGCTACCTGCAGTTGAAGAGTGGAAGTTAACTAAGAAATTCAAGTCGCCGCAAGCGAAGAAACGACAGGCAGAACTCCAGGACACTTGAATGTTCTTTTTCACCAGTCTCTAATATTTAACCTCCTTCAGGAGGTATCCAGAGGTTAATTTGGTATCTACATTAGTCCTCAGGGCAATACAATAGTCTTTAAAATATTGCCTTAGTTCTAAATGTTGTATTGTAGTCCTCATTACTACCATTGCCTCCTTACCCCTTATCCACCTCTTACGGTAATGTGCCATCTAAGACAACAACCCCATCAGTTCCTAGTCCAGGCACACCTCATTCCGGATAAGGGGGCAGTGGTACGTTACATACATATGCCCCCCTAGGGACCCCAGTATACCATATTGACATGTCTCTATGTAATAGTATTTCACTTGTTTCAGAAATGTTTTCTCCTATGTTCACACCCCATCAGATGGAAATGCCTGGGAGACACATATTCAGGATGGGTCGCTCAGCTTTTACTAATGTGGGACCCCACTGCCTGATAATAAACCTGTGCTGTGAGAGGTCCACACAGGCTTTGTGTATCTCACAGTTTTCTCCCCCCTACCTTCTCCTTTACCTACCTTTTTCTTATCTCCTCTCTTCCTTATTCTGAATACTTATCTTCTGCTAGATACCCCCTCCCCCCTCTCTCCCTGCTTACCTCCCCCTCTACGTATCCTCCCTTACAGGAGGTCACCAATTATCTGTTCTTTCTGAGTACTAACATGCTCAATTTTGTTTTTATGTGTTTTGTTTATAGTTTTTCAAGATGGGTACCGTTTTCAGCAATTTTTGATCCTCTGGGATGCAACTTCTCGCTTGCTCACACAACCCACCACACTTTATGGATTCCTTGAAGGTAACCTCACTAAACGTAAATGGACTTAATGTTCCCCAGAAGAGAAGCCAGGTCTATCAGATGCTTAGGAGAGAGAGGGCAGACCTTCTGTTCCTACAGGAGACACACTTTAGACACAACCATATACCAACCCTTTTCACTAAACAATACCCAAAATGGATTCATAGCTCCCACTCTTCTGCCTCTAGGGGGGTGTCCATTGGTATTGGAACCAATATTCCCTTTCAAATCCAGGCGCAGTACGTGGATCCTGAGAGCAGATTCTTATTCCTGAAAGGTACGCTCTTTGGTAATAAGCTGACCTTAGTCAACGTATATGCTCCTAACACTAAGCAAATTCCCTGGTTGATTAGGGTTTTGAAACTGCTTAAAGACTTCAGAGAGGGAATACTGATCCTTGGGGGTGATTTAAACTTAGCTTTGGACCACTCCATGGACTCCACCTCGGGGGCCCCCAAATACTCTGCTACACAACTCCGTAGATTGCGGAAGTCGCTTTCTGATCAACAAATCACAGATACTTGGAGAGTAGCTCATCCTAGCGACAGAGACTTCACGTTTTTCTCAGCTGTTCACGGGTCCTTTCAACGCATTGACTATCTTTTCCTCTCCAACCATGTCCTAGAGAGGATTAAATCCTCTTCTATTGGGCATATTACAGTGTCTGACCATGCCCCTGTCTCTCTGGTGTTCCAACTGAAAGGCCTCCCTCCTAAAGCATGGTCATGGAGACTTAATGAGACCCTTTTGGAAAATGACAGAGACAGACTTAGGCTGGAGGGAAAACTTGAAGCCTTCTTTGCACTGAACTGTACTCCTCTTATGGATAAGGCTATGATATGGGAGGCTCATAAGGCGTATATGAGAGGGGAGCTCATATCCTTAGGCACATGGGTTCGCAAACAAAGGACGCTTCAAGTAGACTCTATTTTGGCACAAATCTCTGTTTTGGAAAACACCTCAAAAAGAGATGCCTCAGATGCCCATTATAAGGAACTCACTAAGCTAAGATCCCAGCTGAAGGACTTGTTAAACATTAAATCAGCTAAGGCCCTCAGAGCTGCCAAATACAAGGTCTATATGCACGGTGACAGAGGCTCTAAGCTACTCTCACAAATGATCAAAGGACATAGGGAGAAAACTTTTATACAGGGAATTAAGTCCGAAAAGGGACATCAGCTTACCAACACTTCGCAATAGCAGGGGAATTTGCCAAATTTTATTCCTCCCTCTATAATCTGGAATCCAATAGTCCTGAACATACATTGGCCAAAATTGAGTCCTTCTTAGAGACAACTAAAGTTCCGACTCTAGACTCTTCAGAAAAAGGAATGTTACTGTCACCGGTAACGGTAGAGGAGATACTGGAGGTCATGGCAAATACCCCTTCAGGGAAATCCCCGGGTCCAGACGGGTTGCCTATAATTTACTACAAAAAGTTTAAGAAAATGCTTGCCCCACATTTAGCAGACCTATGCAATTCCTTATTGAAAGGAACTTCCCTCCCCCCGCAATCGCTAATCGCCCACATAACAGTTATTCCCAAAGAGGGGAAAGACCCCGCTAAATGCAGCAGCTACAGACCGATCTCCCTACTTAACGTAGATATTAAACTATGGGCCAAACTTTTAAGCCATAGAATAGCGAAGCTACTCCCTAAACTAATTGGCGAGGAACAGGTGGGTTTTGTGAAGGGGCGGGAGGGCAAACATAATGTTAGCAGAGTCTTACACGCCATATACTACGCGAAAAAACACAAGATCCCATTGACCCTGTTAGGAACTGATGCTGAAAAAGCATTTGACAGGGTCAATTGGACTTTCATAGAGAGTACCTTGCGCCATTTCGGTTTCCCGCCTATGTTTATTACTGCCATTTTTTCGCTTTACTCACAACCTTCAGCCAGAGTCCTAGTCAATGGCACCTTATCCCCACCTTTCAATATATCCAATGGAACACGACAGGGCTGCCCTCTCTCCAGCTCTGTTCATTTTCACCCTTGAGACTCTCCTTTGCAAATTAAGAACTTCTGAGGTTATCAAGGGACTCCAAGTGAAAGGGAAAACCCATTCTTTGGCGGCCTTTGCGGACGACCTGCTTCTATTTATTACAAATCCAGCAGTTGCAATTCCAGAGGTGATAAAAATTTTCACAGACTTCGGAGAAATCTCAAACTTCAAGGTCAATTATGACAAATCTGAGATTCTTAATATCTCAGCCCCGGATAAACACATGATAGAAGTTAAAAAGCACACTTCCTTCCAATGGCTCAAAGAAGCTATTAAGCACTTAGGAATCATGATCCCGGCAGATCCCTTACACCTGTTTAGACTTAACTATGTTCCCTTATTTAGTAAAATCAAAGCCTTCCTGGCCTCTATCAGGTTACCTTTTCTTTCTTGGTTGGGTAGGAAGAATCTACTGGCTACTTATGTCCTTCCACAGATCCTTTACACACTGAGATGTATACCCATCCCGCTAGCAAACAAATTCCTCTCAAATTTCCGAGGTCTTTTCAGTAACTTCCTCTGGTCCAATAAAAAACCACGACTAGCATACCCCCTACTGGTTAGGAAAACAAATAGAGGAGGATTATCCTTACCGGATCTTAAAACCTATCTACATGCTATCCAGTTGGAGAGGTGGATCGAATTGGCTAGGCCCCATAACGATTCACTACATGTAGCCTTAGAGAAAGCTCTGTTAGGTGAGGACTCCGCCCACAACTTTTGGGTTGCCCCCCCCAATCAGGAAGAAAGGGTATCCTCTTAGTGCCCTAACGTATTGCATGTTCCAATTTTGTAACAAATCGGCGGCCCTTTCAATGTCTACAAGCAAATTATCCCCCGTAGCCCCACTATCTGTACTCCCGTACTATCTTAACAAAGGTGGAAGCGATTTCCATAAAGCCTGGTCGTATCTTTCAGACCTTAAAATTTCTGACCTAGCTAAAGCTGAAAACCTACAGGAATTTCTAACAAAAGCTCAAGCTTATATACCCGAGTCCCTTCGTTCCAGGCTAGTTGAATTAGACCTAGAACTCAGCTGTAAAAAATATAGGAAATCACATGTAGAGCCTTATGATGACCCCACTTGGCTCGAAAATTACATTCTACTTCCCTCCCCTCCCACCAAAACCCTCTCCAAGTTGTACTCCCAACTTATACTAGACTCTTCATGTGAGAAACCCACCTACTTAAGAGCTTGGGAACGGGAACTGCAGCTATCTCTGTCGGACGAGGACATCAATACAGTTTTAAAGCATTCCCATGGATTTTCAAGATGTATCCGCATCCAGGAGAACTCATTTAAAATTGTATCCAGATGGTACAGAACCCCAGACTTCCTGTATAGAGCCCATCTGTCGCCCTCAGATAAATGTTGGCGTTGTCAAGAGGAGTGTGGATCTATCTCACACATCTGGTGGTCCTGTAAAGCTATTTCCAACTTCTGGACAGAAGTGGAACAAATTATTAACAAGGTCTGCAGCTCCCGTATCTCTTTAACTCCAGCTCTCATACTTTTGTGGCTGCCACATGGAGGCTTCAGACCCTCCTCCAATAATCTGACCACGCATATGATAGGAGCAGCAAAATTTGTTGTTCCCACCAAATGGAAAAATACTGATCTACCTACCATCAAAGAATGGGTAGAAAAAGTGCACCAGATTTGCCTCATGGAAGAAATGGTGGGTTGGGAAAGGGGTAATAGGAATAACTTTTTAAAAACGTCCCAACCATGGTTGGATTTTTATAAGAACTATAGTTAGAATCTAACACTCCCACTCCCTATGGAAAACATTAACATGCATACACCCACTGATTCAGTACTTAGACCTTCAAGAATTCATAGAATTCACATATATTGGAACACCCTCTCTCCACCCCAATGTATACGTTTAGTGTCACACTTCTTGCTCATACACTCTAACGTGGTCTTGGTTGCTTAAGTATGTATATGATACAAGATTGCTCCCATGCCCTAAATCATGAGACTGAAACTACCCATAGGTTAAGTTCCATATGTTATGTTATGGATTGACTATGCAGTTACTTATCGTGTGCCATGTGGTGTGCTCTATTTTATCAAGTCATGGATTGACATCTAGATTCATACATTGCCTTACAGAAACTAGTCTATGAGTAAATAGTCCACTGTTTCCTATTGCATGTCCTAACTGCTCTTACTTGCTGCATCTAGATTTATGTTTGAATCACCCAAGCAGGGATATGAATATCCTACCTTGTCGCTACTGCAGCACACCATGTGTTTTACGAGCCTTATTTTACTGTATCGAACTATCCATGTTTGTTAACTTATTGAAAATTCTTCAAAAATAAAGAATTTACAAAAAAAAAAAAGTCATATGTACCCCAAAAGGGTACCAATGAAAACATCACCTCATCCTACAAAGCCATCTCCAGAAAGTAAAAAAAAAATATGGCTCAGAAAGTGGCGATGCATTTCAAAAATGCTTTTTTTTATTTAAAACTGAACAAAAATAAAATAAAATAGACAGATGTGGTATGGCCATAGTCGAAATAACCTGCTGTCCAACAATATCACATAATTTACCCTCTCAGGTGAACACACTAAAAAATATCATAAAATAGAAATGTAAACTATATTATAACAATAATTTTTGGTCACCTCACCTTCTAAAAATCCTAATATTAAAGGGGTTATCCAACCCCTCAATTGCCTCCCCTACTGCCCGGGTCCCTCACACTGATTGTACTTACCTTGTTCCCCAGCTCCTGCATCGCCTCTAATGCACGCAAGGCTGCCGCTGCATCTCTGGGCAGTCACCACATGCCTCAATAAATTCTTTGAGGGGTGTAGTTCCTAAAATGGAGCAACTTTTCTAGAATATCTCATAGTCTCTTCAAATGCAACATGGTACTTTAAATCATTCCAGCAAAATCTGCCCTGTGGTGTGCTCATACCATTGATTATAACCATATATGGGGTGTTGCAGTATTCAGTAGAAAATAAGTAATAAGTTGTGGGGTGCTTTTTTCTCCTCTTACCCCTTGTGAAAATAAAAAAAACCTGCGGCTGATGCATCAGTTTATGAGAATAAAAAGAAATGTGTTATTTTCACAGCCAAGTGTTTCTAAATTCTATGAAATGCCTGTGGGGTCAAAGTGCTCAGTACACCCCTGGATAGATTCCTTCAGGGGTGTAGTTTCCAAAATGGGGTCACTATTTAGGGATTTCCACTGTAGGGGTACCTCAGAGTTTCTTCATACAAAAACGATTCCAGCAACATCTTCCCTCCAAAAGCCCTATGGCACTCCTTCCTTTCCGAGCCCTGGGGTGTTCCAATACAGCAGTTTACGACCACATCTAGGGTGTTTCTGTAAGCTTCAGAATCAGGGTAATAAATATTGAGGTTTGTTTTGCTGTTAACCTTTGCTGTGTTACAGGACAAAAATGGATTAATATGTAAATGTTTAAATTTCACCACCACAATTTTCCTTTTATTATTGTGGAACACTTAACCACCTCAGCTCCCCTAGCTTAAACACCCTTAATGACCAGACCACTTTTTACAATTCTGCACTACACTACTTTCACGGTTTATTGCTCGGTCATGCAACTTACCACCCAAATTAATTTTATCTCCTTTTCTTCTCACTAATAGAGCTTTCATTTGGTGGTATTTCATTGCTGCTGACATTAACTTTTTTTGTTATTAATCGAAATTTACCGAAATGTTTGCAACAAAATTATATTTTTCACTTTCAGTTGTAATAAAAAATAAATAAATACATTTCTATATAAATTTTTCTCTAAATTTATTGATCTACATGTCTTTAATAATAAAAAAAAATTGGGTTAAAAAAAAATGGTTTGGGTAAAAGTTATAGCGTTTACAAACTATGGTACAAAAATGTAAATTTCCGCTTTTTGAAGCAGCTCTGACTTTCTGAGCACCTGTCATGGTTTCCTGAGGTTCTACAATGCCCAGACAGTAGAAAACCCCCACAAATGACCCTATTTCGGAAAGTAAAAACCCTAAGGTATTCGCTAATGGGCATAGTAAGTTCATAGAACTTTTTATTTTTTGTCACAAGTTAGCGGAAAATGATGATTTATTATTATAATTTTTTCCTTACAAAGTCTCATATTCCACTAACTTGTGACAAAAAATAAAAACTTCCATGAACTCACTATGCCCATCATGAAATACCTTGGGGTGTCTTCTTTCCAAAATGGGGTCACTTGTGGAGTAGTTATACTGCCCTGGCATTTTAGGGGCCCTAATGCGTAAAAAATGCACTGTGAAATCCTAAAGGTGCTCTTTAGAATGTGGGCCTCTTTGCCCACCTAGGCTGCAAAAAAGTGTCATACATGTGGTATCGCCGTACTCAGAAGAAGTTGGGCAATGTGTTTTGGGGTGTCTTTTTACACATGCCCATGCTGGGTGAGAAAAATATCTCTGTCAAATGACAACTTTGTATAAAAAAATGGGAAAAGCTGTCTTTTAGAGAGATATTTCTCTCACCCAGCATGGGTATATGTAAAAAGACACCCCAAAACACATTGCCCAACTTCTCCTGAGTACAGCGATACCACATGTGTGACACTTTTTTGCAGCCAAGGTGGGCAAAGGGGCACATATTCCAAAGTGCACCTTTCGGATTTCGCAGGCCATTTTTTACACATTTTGATTGCAAAGTACTTCTCACACATTTGGGCCCCTAAATTGCCAGGGCAGTATAACTACCCCACAAGTGACCCCATTTTGGAAAGAAGACACCCCAAGGTGATTCGTGATGAGCATAGTGAGTTCATGGAAGTTTTTATTTTTTGTCACAAGTTAGTGGAATATGAGACTTTGTAAGAAAAAAAATCATCATTTTCCGCTAACTTGGGACAAAAAATAAAAAATTCTAGGAACTCGCCATGCCCCTCATGGAATACCTTATATACATATACCCATGCTGGGTGAGAGAAATATCTTTCTAAAAGTCAACTTTTCCCATTTTTTTTATACAAAGTTGTCAATATAGAGAGATATTTCTCTCACCCAGCATGGGTATATGTAAAAAGACATCCCAAAACACATTGCCCTACTTCTCCTGAGTACGGCGATACCACATGTGTGACACTTTTTTGCAGCCTAGATGCGCAAAGGGGCCCAAATTCCTTTTAGGAGGGCATTTTTAGACATTTGGATCCCAGACTTCTTCTCACGCTTTAGGGCCCCTAAAATGCCAGAGCAGTATAAATACCCCACATGTGACCCCATTTTGGAAATCAGACACCCCAAGGTATTCAATGAGGGGCATGGCGAGTTCATAGAAGATTTTTTTTTTTTGGCACAAGTTAGTGGAATTTTTATTTTATTTTTTCTTCTCACAAAGTCTCCCTTTCCGCTAACTTGGGACAGAAAGTTCAATCTTTCATGGACTCAATATGCCCCTCAGCAAATACCTTGCTGCGTCTTCTTTGCGAAATGGGGTCACATGTGGGGAATTTATACTGCCCTGGCATTTTAGGGGCCCTAAAGCGTGAGAAGAAGTCTGGAATATAAATGTCTAAAAAATTTTACGCATTTGGATTCCGAGATGGGTATGGTGAGTTCATGTGAGATTTTATTTTTTGTCACAAGTTAGTGGAATATGAGACTTTGTAAGAAAAAAATAATAATTAAAATAAAAAAACAATTTCCGCTAACTTGTGCCAAAATAATGTCTGAATGGAGCCTTACAGGGGAGTGATCAATGACAGGGGGGTGATAAGGGAGTCTATATGGGGTGATCACCACCCTGTCATTGATCACCCCCCTGTAAGGCTCCATTCAGATGTCCGTATGTGTTTTGCGAATCTGCGGTGTCCGTGTTTTGCGGATCCACGGATCCGCATACCACATACGGATGTCTGAATGGAGCCTTACAGGGGGGTGATCAATGACAGGGGGGTGATCACCCCATATAGACTCCCTGATCACCCCCCTGTCATTGATCACCCCCCTGTAAGGCTCCATTCAGAGGTCCGTATGTGTTTTGCGGATCCACGGATCCATGGATCGGATCCGCAAAACACATACGGACGTCTGAATGGAGCCTTACAGGGGGGTGATCAATGACAGGGGGGTGATCAGGGAGTCTATATGGGGTGATCACCCCCCTGTCATTGATCACCCCCCTGTGCCCTTTCAATGTTTGCCTCAGGCAGCAGGAAGGCTGGCTCGTCTGCCCCTTTTCAACAAGCACTGAGGGAAGGGGGACCCAAGCTGAACTCTTGCACTAGGGCCCATGAGCTTTTAGCTACGCTCCTGGGTATTATCACTGTGAAGGGGGCACAGATATGTCTGTCCCTCTGTGTGTCTGTCCCTCTATGCGAGTGTCTTTCCCTGTGTGTGTGTGTGTCAACATCACCATGCCCACAGTGTTCTGTGCGGGGCAAGAAGAAGAAAGAAGAGGAGGCAGCGCCGCCAGCATGGAGTCCCGTGGGAGATGCACAGGGAGGCACACTAAGGATGCAGGTAACACTACCACATGATCTACACTAGTGTTATCTGCAGTTTTACATAGGACTGCAGGTAACATTACCACATTATCAGCACTAGTGTTATCTATGGTTTTACATAGGACTGCAGGTAACACTACCACATGATCTGCACTAGTGTGGTTTTACATAGAACTGCAGGTAACACTACCATATTATCAGCACTAGTGTTACCTGTGGTTTTTCATAGGACTGCAGGTAACACTACCACATTATCAGCACTAGTGTTATCTGTGCTGTTACATAGGACTGCAGGTAACATCTACTATAGTAGCTGTACTCAGAGATTTATCACTGTGTTACCTGTGGTGTTACATAGGACTGCAGGTGATATCAACAACATTATCTGTACTTGTACTGCTCCAGATCTGGCAGGACAGTCTCGGAGTTAGGTGGCTACTTGGCTTTCATATTATTTTTTAATGGGATTTTTAATGTTTTGCCTCAGGCAGCAGATGAGCTAGAATTGGCCCTGTACCCAGTTTTACATATGGACATAGGTTAGCAGATATACTATATGCTGCCTCTCTGTATGTAGTACAGTCAGTGTACTGTGCCATGTGTCAGTTGTTCAGGGGGTGGAGGACTAGGGGCCCACCTTGACTCAGGGCCCACCGGGGGATTCACCTGTTTCCCTGTAGGCCAGTCTGAGCCTGGGTATCACTAGCTGTTTAGAAGCAGAGAAATGCATATTCATAAAATAGCAACTTCTTAAAAGAATTCTGTAAAGTATGGATTTTTTGGTAAATAAAGGTAAAACATATGGATTCAAATTTACCACTAACATGAAGTGCAAGTGTCATAATAAAATATGCTTAGAATGGCTTGGATAAGTGAAAGCATTCCAAAGTTACTACCACACTACCACTACCACCACGTTTGGAATTCGCTGAACATGCCAACATATGGCGATATTCCCACGAGCCATATTTTTTTGCATAGCGCCGAACTTTGACCCATGACACATCCATCAGGTGGGACAGGACAGCCAATTGAGATGCACATGGACACACACCCTACCCTATAAATAAACTCGATCTGGCAGCCATTTTACATTCTGGTTTTTGCCAGTGTAGGGAGAGGTTACTGTGTGGTAGGGACACACTGTTAGGGACACCAAACGCTATCTAATAGGGCCACAAAAGTCCTTTTAAGGACTGGTATATGTGTGCTATCGATAGGTGTGACATACTGAGGGGTGTGATATACTTATAATATATTTTCTAACATAGAAATTATAGTGTATTTGCATTGTGCAGCAGTTGTGTTCGGTTCTGCTGCGATACGGCAGCTAGATAAAGGGACAAACGCTATTGGAGTAACTAATTGCGTGATATACCTGTTGCCCCCCCAAAAAAACTGGTTGATAGCTGTGATTTACCTTCCTACAAAAAATCCTGATTGAGGATTGCTATATACCTGTTTCCACCAAATACTGATTGAGGGGTGCATATACCTTCTTCCACCAAATACTGATTGAGGGCTGCGATACACCTGCTTCCACAAAATACTGATTAAGGGGTGCCATATACCTGTTTCGGCCAAATACTCATTGAGGGGTGCTCTATATCTGTTTCTGCCAAATACTAATTGAGGGGTGCCATATACCTTCTTCCACCAAATACTGATTGAGGGCTGTGATACACCTGCTTCCACAAAATACTGATTGAGGGGTTCCATATACCTGTTTCTGCCAAATACTGATTGACGGGTGCTATATACATGTTTCTGACAAATACTGATTGAGGGGTGCCACACACCTGTTTCTGCCAAAAACTGATTGAGGGGTGCCATACACCTGTTTCCGCCAAATACTAATTGATGGATGCTATATACCTGTTTTTTCCAAATACTGATTGAGGGGTGCTGTATACCTTCTTCCACTAAAAACTGATTGAGGGGTGCTATTGCTTTATATCATCTTCCACCAAATACTGATTGAGGGGTGCCATATACCTGTTTCTGCCAAATCCTGATTGAGGGGTGCTATATACCTGTTTCAGCCAAATACTGATTGAGGGGTGCCATATACCTGTTTCCGACAAATACTGATTGAGGGGTGGTATATGCCTGTTTCTGCCAAATACTGATTGAGGGGTACCATATACCTTCTTCCACTAAATACTGATTGAGGGGTGATATTGCTATATACATTCTTCCACCAAATACTGATTGGGAGGTGCAATGCACCTGCTTCCACAAAGTACTGATTGAGGGGTGCCATATACCTGTTTCTGCCAAATATTGATTGAGGGGTGCCATATACCTGTTTCCGACAAATACTGATTGAGGGGTGCCATATACCTGTTTCCGCCAAATACTGATTGAGGGCTGCGATATACCTTCTTCCACAAATACTGCTCTTCTCTACGGACTTAGGCAGAGGGTCATTTAGAAAATGAGAGGCAGAGGAAGAGGCAGACCGTTCCGCAGGGATGGTAGGGGTCGGGCAGGTGCACTAGGCTGGAGCCTAAGTGGGAAGTTGGAGAAGGCACGTGCGATAACTTCAAAGAACGCACCAGAGTTGGTTGAGTGGCTCACTCAGCCTTCCGCTTCTGCACCCTCCTCATCCTATGTATCTGCAACCTCCTTACTTTCTGCTGTGTGGACCCCCAAATACACCATCACCATAGCCCCTCCACTCAAGTCAGAGGAATTATTTTCCCATCTATTCCCAGAACTTATTGATGCACAGCCATTCTTGACATCGGATGAGGAAGAGGAGGTAGCAACGGCCACCACCCAGCGGTCTGATGACAGTACCTTCTCCTGAGTCCTGACCAACAGGACACAAACTATAATCTATAGACTGTGTGTATATGTGTGTGTGGTATATACTGTAGTGTGCGGCAGGAAAATGGATGTGCAATGTGCATGTGAGAGATATTTCTCTGCTGTCTATACATACATGCTACAGACATAGTTCTGTGATGTTACAACAATAATTAGTGCACCAATCACTAATATCTACTGAGACCTTATAAAATGTGAAGTTGTGTGTACTGCGAAAAAAAAATCGCATCATTAGGGATTTACACAATGGTGCATTTTTTTAAACACTCTATCTGCATATAAATCAATTGTTCTGACATGCATGTGAAATGTAATCAAATACACTGCTTTAAAATTACTTACAGTGATCAGGAGTTCTTCCTCAACGTCGTGAAAATTGCTGCCAACCATCTTTCTGATCGCATCCAACTCCGGGTCAGTGGAAACCAGTTGCTGTATTAGGCCAAACCTATTTTGACCATGCACATACGCGGAAATGACATTGCCGATATGTCGCAATGAAAAAAATTATGAATGGAGATATTATGCAAATTCGCATAATACATCTGGTATGTCACTGTCCATGTTGTGGGATGATTTGTGCACTTCTAGTAAGTATTTTGTGACTGCAAACATGACCTGAAGGTTTTTCAGGTTCGCCTGCCATTAAAGTGAATGGGGCCCGCTGCGAACTTGTGGTTCGCGAACATTTGATCACGTTTGTGCGTTCACGAATCGTCCCGGCCGATGTTAGTCCATCACTATTTGCAAAACAAAGCTCTGTCAGGAAGGTGAAAAATTACTGTCAGGAAGGGGTTAAAGAGACTGTACCATAGAAAGAACTCTTTCCAATATACCCTATTAAAAGGGGTTATCTGGTTTAAAGACAAAAAACAGACAACCCTTGTTATCAGCCTCCAATAATGAACTGTCAAGTACTAAGGGAGAACCAGAGCCATGCTGTGGTACCTGTCAGGTAAGTACTTACCAGTTCTTTATTGCAGGCTGATCCCAAGGGTTGTCTGTCTTCGTTCTGAAACAGGACAACCCCTTTAAAGGGAATCTGTCACCATGAAAATGCAATGTAATCTGCAAGCGGCATGTTGTAGACCAGGAGGAGCTAAGGAGACTTATGTATGATTTTGTGGAAAAAGATTCAGTATAACTTGTATTTCTTTCATTTACATTCCTGCTCATTCTGGGCTTTGAAGTCAAGGAGGAGGTTCTATCAGTGACTGACAGCTCTCTGTATACACAGTCATAGAGGGAAGGCTGGCAGTCACCGATAGGACCGTCTCCTGGACTTCAATGCCCAGAATGAGCGGGAATTCAAGTAAATAATTTACAAGTGTTGCTGAGTCTTTTTTTCCCCACACAACTATATATCAGTCTGCTCAGCTCTTCACGCTCTATAACATGCTGCCTGCAGATTACAATACATTTTCAGAATGACAAGTTCACTTTAACCACCTCAGCTCCCCTAGCTTAAACACCCTTAATGACCAGACCACTTTTTACAATTCTGCACTACACTACTTTCACCGTTTATTGCTCGGTCATGCAACTTACCACCCAAATGAATTTTACCTCCTTTTCTTCTCACTAATAGAGCTTTCATTTGATGGTATTTCATTGCTGCTGACATTTTTACCTTTTTTTGCTATTAATCGAAATTTACAGAAATTTTTGCAAAAAAATGACATTTTTCACTTTCAGTTGTATTTTTTTTTTTTAAAACGACATCTATATATAATTTTTTCTCTAAATTTATTGTTCTACATGTCTTTCATAAAAAAAATGTTTGGGTAAAAAAAAATGGTTTGGGTAAAAGTTATAGCGTTTACAAACTATGGTACAAAAATTAGATTTTCAGCTTTTTGAAGCAGCTCTGACTTTCTGAGCACCTGTCATGTTTCCTGAGGTTCTACAATGCCCAGACAGTAGAAAAACCCCACAAATAACCCTATTTCAGAAAGTAGACACCCTAAGGTATTCGCTGATGGGCATAGTGAGTTCATAGAACTTTTAATTTTTTGTCACAAGTTAGCGGAAAATGATGATTTTCTTTTTTTCCTTACAAAGTCTCATCTTCCATTTTACATATACCCATGCTGGGTGAGATAAATATCTCGGTCAAATGCCAACTTTGCATAAAAAAATGGGAAAAGTTGTCTTTTGTCGAGATATTTCTCTCACCCAGCATGGGTATATGTAAAATGACACCCCAAAACACATTGCCCAACTTCTCCTGAGTATGGCGATACCACATGTGTGACACTTTTTTGCAGCCTAGGTGGGCAAAGGGGCCCACATTCCAAAGAGCACCTTTAGGATTTCACAGGGCATTTTTTACACATTTTGATTTCAAACTACTTCTCTTTTTTTGAAAATCTTTATTTGTGTCATTTTCCAATAACAAAACACGTAAAGCACATTCTTGTATATCCATTAAAGCAGCATATTCTTACAAAATATAGACCAGGATCTGTTAATCCAGCAAGGTGACTGTGGAGCCCAACTTAAGGCAGCTGGAAGTCCTAAATTACATATAAGAGGTAACAGTATACAAAATATACAATGAGCTAGGGTCGACTAACCCCTCCAATCATGCTGATGTTTACTGATACCTTAGGTATTATTTATCTAGTGAACATATCTCTCACGTTTCGTCCTGTTCCATAATGATCAAAATGGAATGTGATTTACCAACAAAGAGAATTACAAATACAAATAAAACAGAGTTCAGAGAAAATAAATAAAAATAAAAGGTCAGTCAGGATCTCAAACACGCGAGTAGATGGTTTAAGCTACTCAAAGCACACCTCTATTCCAAATGAAGCATTAGGGATGACATTGCCCATATCTTAGACAATATTGAGGAAGACACATATCTGGTGGATCTACACAGCAGCCAAGGTATATTTCTCTTCCATATGCGAAAGCCAAGGTTGCCATATTTTCAAATAATTACTCCTATTATTATTCTCCCATCCCGCCAATTCCTCCATTCGACACAAAAGGTTCATTTTTTCATACCACATGGTCAAAGTGGGGGGATCTGTTTCTCTCCATTTAATTGGAATGAGAAGTTTTGCAGCGGTAATCATATGTGTGGCTAAGGAAGACTTATTTGGTCTGAATTCTTTCTCAGGGTGCCACAATAAAATCAAGGGGCCTGTAAGTTTAATTTGAGAGCAGCACACCTTGTTAATGGCTGATTCAACCTCATGCCAAAAATGTCTCAGAGCCGGGCAGGTCCACCAAATGTGAGAGATGTTACCCACTCCATTAGAGCACCTCCAACATTCATTAGAGGGGATCAGATTGATCTTATGAAGAAATTCTGGTGTGCGATACCACCTGGTAAGTATCTTTACCGAGTTTTCTTGGACTCTTACACACCTCGAAAATCCATGAGAATGGGAAAGTATAAACGCCTTATCAGCGTCATTTATTGTGATGTTCAGTTCTCTCTCCCACTCTCTCAAATATGCCGGTGTATGTTGATCTCTTTCAGTTAGTAGTTGTCTATAAATTAATGACAAGCATTTTGTGGGAATGGAAGGTAGAAGTACATAGTTCTCTAACCAAGTTGGATCTGGAAGAGGAAGGAAATTAGACTTTGAAAACTTGGCACATGTACTCTCAAAGTCCAATTTCTGAATCATATTTATTTCGGAAGCAGAAGTCCCAGTGAGGGCTGTGAGAAACTCAGCATTTGGTGGCGATCTAAATAGATCTCCTAGTCTGTAATTTTGAACGAACTTCCAAACCGTAGGTCTTTTGATGGGATTAATTGAAAGTACATGTGGTAGTAAAGGAAGAGGCATTATGGGAGAAAGTCGCTTGCCACTCATGTTAAGTGCCAGAGGCATATTACACTGCATAATAGTACACCTCGTGATTTCACTTTTTACCTCACATCTAATGGGGGTTTTGCCGCTATAGCTCCAGAGAAGGTGCTCCCTATTTTTTCCCATCACCGCTCTTTTCATAGCTATATGAAGAGGAAAAGGTTGAGGCCTGGACAAAGCAATCCACCTCTCTAAATGTATAGCTTGGATATAGGCAGACAGATCCGGAAGGGAAATACCTCCTTGTTTTCTTTTCCTCGTAAGAAGGGAGAAGGAAAGTCTGTCTCTTTTCCCTGCCCATAGAAACTTTCCCATGAGTACCCTAATTTTATTAAGGAATGACTTTGGGACTGAAATGGGGAGAGATCTAAAAGTATACATAACTTGGGGTAACACATACGTCGTTAAGATGTTTTTTCTCCCTAGCCAAGACAAGTTAGGTACTGAGGCCCTAGAGAGAAATGATTTGATTTTATTTATCAAGGGGCTATAATTAAGTCGAAAGAGAAGGTTCGGATTAGCTGGTACTAATATTCCTAAATATTTTATAGCATCATTAGGCCACTTGAATGGGGTCGAGGCCATTATGTGACTTTTTGTAGCCGGATCAAGTGATACTCCCAAGGCTTCAGATTTACCCATATTTATTTTAAAATTGGAAATAGCTCCAAAGCTCTTGAAAATCTCCAATACATGAGGCATTGCTTCCTTGGGGTTCGTTATCATCAGTAAAAGGTTGTCGGCAAACGCCGCCATCTTATGCTGGACACCCTCTAACTGCATCCCCTCAATATTGGTAGATTGTCTGAACTTCAGTAGTAAGATCTCCAATGTCAGAACAAAAAGGGTGGGAGAAAGGGGGCACCCCTGTCTAGTGCCGTTCCTAATCTGAAAGGCGTCCGACAAAGCTCCATTAACTAGCACTCTTCCGGATGGGGCTGAATATAGGGAAAAAATTGCATCAATAGTTTGCAAAGGGAAGCCGTAAGCTTCTAAACAGGATTTCATAAACAGCCAGTTAACTCTGTCGAACGCCTTTTCAGCATCGGTCCCTAAAAGTAACAGTGGCGATTTCTTCTCCTTGGCTAGGGATGTTGCATGCAATACTCTACTGACGTTGTGTCTTCCCTCCCTGCCAGGCACAAATCCCACCTGTTCCTCTCCTATCAGCTCTGGGAGCAGCTTAGAAATGCGTTGGCTCAATAGTTTTGCCCACCACTTCAGATCTGTGTTGAGGAGTGAAATGGGCCTATAACTACCACATTCCTCTGGATCTTTCCCCTCCTTATGTAGGATGGTAATGTGAGCTAGTTGAGCCTGAGGAGAGAGGGAAGACCCCAACATCAGAGAGTTGCACATTTTGGTGAAGTGTGGTATCAGGACCTCTTGGTACTTTTTATAGTAAGCAATAGGAAACCCATCAGGGCCAGGGCTTTTTCCAGATGGGATAGTATTAAGTGTTTGTCTTACTTCCAACTCCGTGAATGGTGATAGAAGGCTATTTTTCCCTGCTTCTGAAATAGTTGGGATTTTGATGGAATGGAGAAAGGAGTCAATGAGGTTTTGTAGGTGAGAGGGATTGTCCCCTGGGACATCTGAGCTTACCTCAATCTTATACAGTGATTTGTAGAATTTACAAAACAATGCTGCAATGGCAGGGGTCGTAATCAGTCTACTACCGTCCTTATCTTTAACTGTGCTAACAAAGGTTTTATTCCTCTGTGTTTTCAGAAGAGAGGACATTAATTTGGAACCCTTATCTCCATGCGAATAATACTTAAACCTTAATGACTGTAAGGTTCTAGCTGATTTGACATTTAGCGTATCCTTCAACTGGGAACGCAGCAGATTTAGAGTATTTTGTGCAGCCTCTGTCATGTTGGACTTGTGTTGTTTTTCCATTGCGGAAATTTGTGATAGAAGATGTTCTATTTTTTTGGTTCTTTGTCTTTTTACCCTGGTACCTAGGCTGATCAATTCCCCTCTTATAACTGTTTTGTGGGCCTCCCATATTGTTGTTTTAGGAATAACAGGCGTGTCATTATTCTTAAAATACTCTAAAATACTCTCTTTAATCTGATCTCTATTAACCATATCTTCTATTAGTGTGGTATTAAGTCTCCAAGACCAAGATTTAGGTGGTATGTCCTGAAGCCTCACTTGCAAGCTAACCGAGGCATGGTCCGAGACCGTTATGGAGCCTATAGACGTGCCCGTGACTGACCCCAGGGCCGTATTCGACAGGAATAAATAATCCAACCTTTGGTAGGACCTATGGACCTGTGAATAATAGGTATAGTCTCTTTCACTAGGATGGAGGATTCTCCAGACATCAGATATTCCCAAAGCTGCCAACCCTATCTGGAGCCTTCGGATTTGTTTCAGGGATATAGAAGTTTGTTTGGAAGTGGAGTCTTTTGAGGGGTCTAGTGCTAAATTAAGATCACCGCCCATGATGAGCGTTCACTCAGCAAAAGATTTCAGTATATCTAATTTCTGGCACAACCAAGGGACTTGCTTGGTGTTAGGAGCATACAAATTAGCCAGCGTAACCATGGAGTTCAAAACTTTACCCTTGATAAATACATATCGTCCTTCAGGGTCCACTATCTTATCCAAGACTACCATAGGAATATTATTACTAATCCCAATTGAAGCTCCTCTAGCTGCTGATGTATAAGTAGCATGAAACCAGTTGGTAAAGTGTCTGCTTACTAAATTGGGTATATGGTGGTGTCTGAAATGAGTTTCTTGAAGAAACGCTATATCCGCTCTCTCCTTCCTAAGCATATGATATATTTGACTACGTTTTTGTGGTATGTTCATCCCGTTCACATTTAGTGTCACAACCGTAACCTTAGCCATTTGAGGAATACTTGAGCATAGACTCTATCATTAAAATCAAGATCCTGACTAGCTTAAAGAAAAAGAATAAAAAAAGGTCATAAACCAGCGTCCACCTACCATATGGGTGGGGACACCTCAGGAACATAAAACTAAACAAAAGTGAGGCAACACACATAAAAATGCATGTTGGGGGTAATAACATAGTGGTGGGAGCCAAAATTAAATTCGGAGCACCACAACCACGGCTTAGGCAAAGTGTAACCTGCAATAAGCCTTATACTGAGGGTCATAGGATGTCTCCACAGGGGTGACCAGTCCAGCATTCTAAAGAGAAATCAGTGTTATAGCCTAGTCACCCCCATGTATCCACCCCAAAACCCACTGTTATCCATGTGTTTTATAAAAACAGTGACATTACCGGCTACATAACAGACATGAAAAAGACAATTAATCAAAAAACTTTGTATACACCTAAATCCTATAATAAGGGCTCGATGTGTGCCCAGACAGCAGAATAAACACAACTGTTAACTGACAATAGTGCTAATAAGTCCCCTCACTCGGACCTAGAAAGCAAAAGGTTAATTCAATTATCACAAGAGTCTCACGTGAGGGACTTCAATCAGCCGGATCAACCCTCTTCTTGAACTTGAACTTCGCCACTCGATTCCATGGAGAAGGCGTAGATAACTGTGGGAGCTCCTCAAAATCGGCTACCGGTAGCCACGGTGGGATGTCCATTGGTGCAATATCGAGTGCTTCCCATATCTTGCGTAGATCATCAGGCTGTTTCACTATGATCTGTCTCCCATTAATGGTGGTGCTTAGGCCGAATGGGAATAGCCATCTAAGTGGGTGCTTCCTGGATCTCAGCTCCGATGTCAGCGGACGAAGAGCTCTGCGCTTGGCTAAGGTGCTTGCAGCGAGGTCCTGGAACAATAGGATCTTGTTGTCATCAAGCAGGATTTCTTCTTTATCTCTAGCTGCTTTTAGGACTTCTGAAGTGTCCAGATAATTGAGCAAAGCACATATGGTGTCCCTCGGTGGCCTCAGTGCTCTATGCGCTCTTTCAATTGTTATAATGGCTGCGCGTTCCTCACCCAGTAGCATGGCGAATATGCGGCGGACCGCTCCAGTCAGCTCTTCTGCAGGAACTGATTCAGGGATGCCTCTCAGCCTCACATTTTTTCTCCTTCCCCTGTTTTCTTGATCTTCAAGATACAGGTAGGCATTATTTATCTGCGAGCGGAGCATTTGCACTTGCGACTGCATCCCTTTGCTGTGTTGGACTATCGCGGCCTGAGAATCTTCCAGAGCCTCCACTCTGTGTCCCATATGCTTCACCTCCGATTTTATATCCGCCAGCTCCTTCATCACTGTTAAACAAAACAAGCAATGCAACAGCTCACTGCAAACCAAATAAAGTACAAAATTGCATCATAATATCAAATGCTGAACTAATAAGTTAGAGATACTTGGCAAATCGTTTTGTACAAAATTATTTGAGCCCGTCTGCCGAACGTCAAGGCAATCTCTAGTTAGACGGGTTCCTAACACTAAATATACAGGCGGATCCGGCATGTAAGTGGAACCTGCACTTTCTGAATTATATGATAGCCGCTATGGCACATAACAGGTATATTTAGTGTTAGGAACCCGTCTAACTAGAGATTGCCTTGACGTTCGGCAGACGGGCTCAAATAATTTTGTACAAAACGATTTGCCAAGTATCTCTAACTTATTAGTTCAGCATTTGATATTATGATGCAATTTTGTACTTTATTTGGTTTGCAGTGAGCTGTTGCATTGCTTGTTTTGTTTAACAGTCTTGTTCTCAGCCATAGCAACGTGCCCCTGCGCTTTAGGATGTGCTGACTGACCCCCTTTTCTTTCTCTGCAGTTTGTGCTGGAGGTGTGGCTGCCTCCTCAGTCGTGCACTCCTGACCAGCTCGTTTGTCCCACAGGTTGATTTTAATTAGTGTTAGTATATAGCCTGGCCCACTCCCCATCACTCACTGAAGCCATATGGCACCAGGAGAGAGATAGTGTGTGGACTCTCATTGCAGTCCTTGGTGACCATGTGGCTCCGGGGGTGGTGTGGAGTGGGCCCGGCGTGCATGCTGGTAACTGCTTTCCATGGATATAATGGAGGCCATTTTGGCACCGAAAATGACGGAAATTCAGGCGGATCCGGCATGTAAGTGGAACCTGCACTTTCTGAATTATATGATAGCCGCTATGGCACATAACAGGTATATTTAGTGTTAGGAACCCGTCTAACTAGAGATTGCCTTGACGTTCGGCAGACGGGCTCAAATAATTTTGTACAAAACGATTTGCCAAGTATCTCTAACTTATTAGTTCAGCATTTGATATTATGATGCAATTTTGTACTTTATTTGGTTTGCAGTGAGCTGTTGCATTGCTTGTTTTGTTTAACAGTCTTGTTCTCAGCCATAGCAACGTGCCCCTGCGCTTTGGGATGTGCTGACTGACCCCCTTTTTTTTAGCTCCTTCATCACTGGCGTTAAGGCTTGTGCTAGGGTGTGCTTCAGGAAGGATCTAGTGATGGGCATCGGGTCTTTCCCGCCTCATGCTTCAGACTGAGTGCACAAACTCGCGCCATCCGAGTCATCTTCCTCTTGTGCTGCGTCGCTAAAGTCAGCAGGCGCCATTTTGCGGCGCTCGGCCATTAGAGACAACTTCTTCTGGAAGTAGTTATTCATGTCCCCTTGTGATTTCTTGACCCGTGGGGTAGCCTCTGGGTCCTTGCTTCTTTCCTTGCCGAGTTTGCCCATGTTTTGGCAGGTGAAAATGCTGTTTTAGCTGATAAGCCGGGCTGTGTGGTGAGGAGCTCTGAGTTCAAGCGTCCTGCACCATGCTCCGTTGGCTCCGCCCCCCCCCTCAAACTACTTCTCACACATTAGGGCCCCTAAAATGCCAGGGCAGTATAACTACCCCACAAGTGACCCCATTTTGGAAATAAGACACCCCAAGGTATTTCGTCATGGGCATAGTGAGTTCATGGAAGTTTTTATTTTTTGTCACAAGTTAGTGGAATATGAGACTTTGTAAGAAAAAAAAAAATCATCATTTTCCGCTAACTTGTGACAAAAAACAAAAAATTCGAGGAACTCGCCATGCCCCTCACGGAATACCTTGGGTGTCTTCTTTCCAAAACGGGGTCACTTGTGGGGTAGTTATACTGCCCTGGCATTTTAGGGGCCCTAATGCGTGAGAAGTAGTTTGAAATCAAAATGTGTAAAAAATGCCCTGTGAAATGCGAAAGGTGCTCTTTGGAATGTGGGCCCCTTTGCTCACCTAGGCTGCAAAAAAGTGTCACACATGTGGTATCGCCGTACTCAGAAGAAGTAGGGCAATGTGTTTTGGGGTGTCTTTTTACATATACCCATGCTGAAAGGAAAGGTTTGCAGCAGCTCTGTGTGAATGTGCCCTAATAGCCCTGTGTGCCTGTCCTGTGAGATGAAATCCCTATGCTAAATGTATCTGTGTGTGGTACTTCCGGAAACACTCCCCTAAGCATAGGGCAGGGTGGCTAGGGCAGTCAGGACAAAAATATCGGGTGTCACGCCTTATTCCACTCCTGCTATAGACACAACATCTTTTTCGGGGTGACGGTTGGGTTGAGGAAATTGGGGAAATGTCGCTCGTGTAGACCGCTCACTACACTGGTGGATGGGGCCACGGAACCTCCTGGATACAGGAGGTTCTCGATGATCTCTTCCTGAAATTTGAGGAAGGATCCTGTTCTCCCAGCCTTACTGTAGAGAACAAAACTATTATATACAGCCAATTGAATTAAATATACAGACACCTTCTTATACCAGCGTCTGGTGCGTCGGGAAACTAAATAAGGAGCCAACATCTGGTCATTGAAGTCCACCCCTCCCATGAGCGAATTATAGTCGTGGACACAGAGGGGCTTTTCAATGACACTGGTTGCTCGTTCAATTTGTATTGTCGTGTCGGCGTGAATGGAGGAGAGCATGTAAACGTCACGCTTGTCTCTCCATTTCACCGCGAGCAGTTCTTCATTACACAAGGCAGCCCTCTCCCCCCTTGCAAGACGGGTGGTAACGAGCCGTTGGGGGAAGCCCCGGTGACTAGGTCGCGCGGTGCCACAGCAGCCAATCTGTTCTAGGAACAAATGCCTGAAGAGGGGCACACTTGTGTAGAAATTGTCCACATAAAGATGGTACCCCTTGCCAAATAAGGGTGACACCAAGTCCCAGACTGTCTTCCCACTGCTCCCCAGGTAGTCAGGGCAACCGACCGGCTCCAGGGTCTGATCTTTACCCTCATAGATCCGAAATTTGTGGGTATAGCCTGTGACCCTTTCACAGAGCTTAGACAATTTGACCCCATACCGGGCGCGCTTGCTTTGGATGTATTGTTTGAAGCCAAGGCGCCCGGTAAAATGTATAAGGGACTCTTCTACGCAGATGTTTTGCTCAGGGGTATACAAATCTGCAAATTTGTTGTTGAAGTGGTCTATGAGGGGCCAAATTTTGTGGAGCCGGTCAAAACCTGGGTGGCCTCTGGGACGGAAGGTGGTGTTGTCGCTAAAGTGCAGGAAACGCAGGATAGCCTCAAATCGTGCCCTGGACATGGCAGCAAAGAACATGGGCATGTGATGAATTGGGTTCGTGAACCAATATGACCGCAATTCATGCTTTTTGGTTAGACTCATGTTGAGGAGAAGGCCCAGAAAAAATTTTCATTCGGAAACTTGGACGGGTTTCCGCCGGAAAGGCTGGGCATAATAGCTTCCCGGGTTGGCGGCTATAAATTGAGTGGCATATCGATTTGTTTCTGCCAGGACTATGTCCAAGAGCTCCGCAGTCAAGAACAGCTAAACAAAATCCCAGTGCCGAACCGATCTGAGCTGTCTCAACCCGAACTCCAGGCTGGGCGGTGAAAGGGGGAACTAATGGTGCGGCTGAAGTTGGGGACTGCCAATCAGGGTTTGCCAGCACCTCAGGGACTCTAGGGGCTCTACGGGCCTGTCTGTGCGGTGGCTGCGACGGGGTAACTATTGCACGTGCCACTGTACCAGCTTCAACTGCGGTGGGCTGCGCTACTGGTGTATGCCTCACCACGTAATCCGACAGCGCCAGCCCCACTCTGCTGCCCTTGAAGGGGATCCTGCACAACCTGTGGTGTAGCAACACGGGGCCGGGTATGCCTGTTGGTATCAGGGACCTCAACCTCCTCGTCCAAACTTTGGGTCAGACTGCCACTGCTTTCTACAGGTTCATATTCTGACCCGCTGGATTCGTCAGATGAGGGTTCCCATTCCTCATCCGACTGGGTCAGAAGCCTGTAGGCCTCTTCAGAAGAATACCCCTTGTTTGACATTTGGACTACTAAATTTAGGGGGTATTCCCTGAGACTACACAAGAAAAAAAGCAAGCCTGTTTTACAAATGGGAGGCTAGCGAAGTAACGGATTGATGAAAAAATCTAAACTGTTTTGTTTTTTTAATCGCTGCAGCGCTTGTAAAGTGATTGTGCAGTGATTAAAAAATAAAATAACATTTTGTCACTGCGGCGGGGCGGGCGTGGGTGAACACACATGTGGGCGACCTATCAGGCCTGATCGGGCAAACACTGCGTTTTGGGTGGAGGGCGAACTAAGGTGACACTAATACTATTATAGATCTGACTGTGATCAGTTTTGATCACTTACAGATACTATAAAAGTACAAATGCTGATTAGCGATACGCTAATCAGCGAATCAGTGACTGCGGTGCGGTGGGCTGGGCGCTAAATGATCGCTAACTACCTAACCAAGGGGCCTAAACTATCCTAAAACCTATCAGTCAATACCAGTGAAAAAAACATTTGACAGTTTACACTGATCACTTTTTCCCCTTTAACTAGGTGATTGACAGGGGTGATCAAGGGGTTAATTGGGGTGATGGGGGGTGATCTGGGGGCTAAGTGTGCTATTTGGTGTACTCACTGTGTTGGTGTGCTCCTCTGCTGGAACCAACCGACCAAAAGGACCAGCAGAGGAGCAGAGAAGCAATTTAACAAATTATATTTATAATTATAAGGTGTTAAATGGCTTGTGATTCGTTTTTTTGAAAATCATCAGCCTGCCAGCCACGATCATTGGCTGGCAGGCTGATGATGTAATACCCCTCTAACTTTTGCCGGCCCGTGATGCGCATGCGCGGGCCGGCTTTGAGCGTCATCTCGCGTCTCGCGAGATGACGCACCAACGCGTGACTCTGCCTCAGACAGCCGCCTCCGGACCACGATCCTGCGTTAGGCGGTCCGGAGGCGGTTAAGCAGCACCAGCTCTCTACTCTGAATAATACAGGGTGACGTCAAGCAAGCACTCCCCCTTCGTGATGTTCATGAGCCCTCTCATGCAGTAGATGCAATGCCACCTTCTGTAACAGAAACCATAGATTGCAAAGAGGGTCTTTCGCTTTGGAGGACTTAGTCCAATAAAGCATTACATTGTCGCACACTCATTTTAGTAGGTTCCTTATAATTCTATAAGTCCCCTGTGGTGGCCACATCAGTGGAAATGTGCATCTGATGATAAAATCAACCAATCAACTATATGACAACAATTAAAAAGACCTAGTTGATAAAAAAATAGAAATTTGAAAAAAACATTACCTGTACATGTGAATACATCGATGTAATCAAAATCTCTTTGAATATTAATGGCTACATTTTTCCTAAAAAGAAGACATAATAAAAAATATTATGATTAGGGTTGTTGCGGGTATCGAAATTTCAATACCTAATCGATACTTTTGTCCCAGTATCGATACGATACCGGGATTTCCATTTTTTCGATACTGGGCTGCGCAGTCTAGTATCACAGAACATGAGCTGTCAGCGCGCTCACGTTCCCTCAGCAGCACAGGGGAGAAGAAAGCCGTCTCTCCCTCCCCCCCTGTGCCGCTGCTGCCATCAGTGAGTAGAAAGGGGCGGGCTCACTGCGACACCAATGATAGCAGGACTTTAAATGGGTCCGGACTTATGTAGTTACCAGGCTACATAGAGCGGCGTCCAGGGATCTCCCTGCACTTACTATTATTCCTGGGCGCCGGTCTGTTCGCCCGCTGTGCCCCCGTTACGGTCTCCTGCTCCGTATGCTAATTACTACTATCAGAGCAATGGGCAGGAGGCATCAGCTTCTCTCCTAGGTGTTCCTTTTCCCTGGCTGTAGCGCTGTCAAATCGCAGTGCAGAGCGTCACAGCCAGGGAGAAGGAACGCCCAGGAGAGACGCTGATGTCTCCTACCCATTGCTCCGATAGTAGTAATTAGCATACAGAGCAGGAGACAGTAATGGGGGCACAGCAGGCGAAGGGAGCGACGCCCAGGAGTGATAGTAAGTGCAGGGAGATCCCTGGGCGCCGTTCTATGTAGCCTGCTCATGAAAAGTCGTCTTTAACTTTTAATACAGGAGGCAGGTGCCTGCAGCAGAATCGCATAGCTGGCACCCTGTCTCTGACAGGGAACTGCGATCAGCGGCAGGTAACCCCTCAGGTGCCAGTGATCTGCTGCCAGTACGCCCCCCTCAACCCCCCCCAGTATTAAAATCATTGGTGGCAGTGGCCACAGGGTCCCCTCCCCCTCATTGGTGGCAGTGGCAGCTTCTGATCAGAGCCCCAGCAGTGTAATCCTGTTGCTCTGATCGGTTACCATGGCTGCCAAGACGCTACTGAAGCACTGGCTGCCATAGTCAGCTCTCTGCTGCTGTGTGTACTATGCACAGGGCAGCAGGGAGAGTGTGAGGTCCTATTCACCCTAATAGAGATCTATTTACTTGCAACAGCAATTTTGTTGTATACCTTTTGAAGTGTCCATGCGGGCTGGTATATGTTGGGGAAACCTCGACCAGGATGAAGGACAGATTTTGTAAACATAAATCTACTATCAGAAAGAAAAATTAGTTGTTACCTGTTCCTTTTCATTTTGATCGATGTGGCCACAACATCTCTCAGCTCCGCTTTCAGGTGATTGAGCAGGTATTGCCACGACGCAGGGGTGGAGATAGAATACAGTTACTAAAAAAAGTGAGGCTTTTTGGACTCACAGGTTGCAGACCCTGGAACCAAAGGGCCTCAATCGTGAATATGAACTGAGTGCCTTTATCCAAAATATATGCATTTACTTGAATTTTTATCATGTATTTATAATTTTGTAAATTTTTTTTAGATAACCAGAATTTTAGAAAAATCTACTGCAGGTCGTTTATTCAATTTGCACTAACAATTTATTATGTCTATGTTTCTTTTCTTTATGTTTGTTATTTAACATCCTTAGTAGAGTTGAGCGAACACCTGGATGTTCGGGTTCGGGAAGTTCGGCCGAACTTATCGGAAATGTTCGGGTTCGGGATCCGAACTCGACCCGAACTTCGCCCCAAACCCGTACCCCATTGAAGTCAATGGGGACCCGAACTTTTCGGCACTAAAAAGGCTGTAAAATAGCCCAGTAAAGGGCTAGAGGGCTGCAAAAGGCAGCAAAATGTAGGTAAATCCCCTGCAAACAAATGTGGATAGGGAAATGAATTAAAATTAAAATAAAATAAATTAAAGTTAACCAATATCAATTGGAGAGAGGTCTCATGGCAGAGAATCAGGCTTCATGTCACCCACCACTGGAACAGGCCACTGTCAGATATTTAGGCCCCGGCACCCAGACAGAGGAGAGAGGTCCCATAGCAGAGATTCAGGCTTCATGTCATAGCAGAGAATCAGGCTTCACGTCACCCAACACTGGAACAGGCCACTGTCAGATATTTAGGCCCCGGCACCCAGACAGAGGAGAGAGGTCCCATAGCAGAGATTCAGGCTTCATGTCATAGCAGAGAATCAGGCTTCATGTCATAGCAGAGAATCAGGCTTCATGTCATAGCAGAGAATCAGGCTTCACGTCACCCACCACTGGAACAGGCTATTGTCAGATATTTAGGCCCCCGGCACCTAGACAGAGGAGAGAGGTCCCATAGCAGAGAATCAGGCTTCATGTCATAGCAGAGAATCAGGCTTCAAGTCATAGCAGAGAATCAGGCTTCATGTCATAGCAGAGAATCAGGCTTCACGTCACCCACCACTGGAACAGGCCATTGTCAGATATTTAGGCCCCGGCACCCAGACAGAGGAGAGAGGTCCCATAGCAGAGATTCAGGCTTCATGTCATAGCAGAGAATCAGGCTTCACGTCACCCAACACTGGAACAGGCCACTGTCAGATATTTAGGCCCCGGCACCCAGACAGAGGAGAGAGGTCCCATAGCAGAGATTCAGGCTTCAAGATAGTTTTAAACTTGGCCTGCTACAGCGGGAAACCACAGATTTAGGGAATTGCTAATTTGGGAATTGTATTTCAACCCAGAAAAAAAACTGTGCTTTGACGGACACTAAATAACTTGACCAGCCACAGCAATAACCACAGATTTAGCTGAATATAAATTGTAGGCCTAGTATTTAGGCCCTGGATGACAGGTATACATTTACGGACAGAATTAGACTTGGAAATGCACGGTAGCGTGTGAAGTTATTGAGGATGACCCTATCAGCACCTTCAATGTAATATACCCTTTTATGGATAGTTTTAAACTTGGCCTGCTACAGCGGGAAACCACTGATTTAGGGAATTGCTAATTTGGGAATTGTATTTCAACCCAGAAAAAAAAAATATCTTTTGCCAGACAGCAGACAGTATTACAATTAGCTAGCCACAGCTGAAACACCAGATTTAGGGTACTGCTATTTTGGCAATTGTATTTCATCCCTCAATAAAATAGTAAGCACAGCCAAGCCCCTGATATAGGATATAGCAAAAAAAAAAAAACATTTTTGGTTAAATGTACTTGGTGGCAGCTTGTGCTGGCGCACCACAAGACACAAAATGGCCGCCGATCACCCCAGAAAAAAGTGACAGAAAAACGCTCTGGGCTGCCTAAAAACAGTGAGCATTTAAATAGCAGAGGTTGAATGATTCACAGCTGTAGATCGATCACTTCATTAAGTGTTTTGGAAGAGTAAATCCCTGCCTTATCTCGCCCTAACAGCAGCAGCTGCATCCTATCCCTACACTGATCAGAGCAGATTGACGTGCGGCGCTACGTGACTCCAGCTTAAATAGAGGCTGGGTCACATGCTGCACTGGCCAATCACAGCCATGCCAATAGTAGGCATGGCTGTGATGGCCTCTTGGGGCAAGTAGTATGACGCTTGTTGATTGGCTGCTTTGCAGCCTTTCAAAAAGCGCCAAGAAAGCGCCGAACACTGAACCCGGACTTTTACGAAAATGTTCGGGTTCGGGTCCGTGTCATGTACACCCCAAAATTCGGTACGAACCCTATACAGTTTGGGTTTGCTCATCCCTAATCCTTAGTCCACTGCGTGGGTATATATATATATATATATATATATATATCTACATCTATAGTGTCAGCGGCGGACTATTTAAATCCAATACAAAGACTCAGTATGTGAGTCGAAACATGAGTCATGAACAGCGCCATCTATTAGTTTCATAGTCTTATGACAAGACAATTAGTCTTGTCATAAGACTATGAAACCAATGGATGGCGCTGTTCATGAGTAATGTAGATCACAAATTTTCCATGCAAATGGTTTTTCAGCTGAAAAACAAGGCAGATTCTGCTAATTTGCATGTCTCTCCGAAATCTCAATGTTTATGCAAATTAGTTTTTACATGACAAAACTGTATAGAAAGGTTATTGAATATTATGTTAGGACAATAAGAAAACTTTTTGTCACCGTAATGATAATGATCTAGGTGCGCAGGTCCACCCAAGCCATCCAACAGTTATGAAGCAACTTTGAGGCTTACTGGCTCTCAGTCAAATGGGAGCTGGTTTGGAATGTCTCATAGTGCACAAGGCTGCCATTCATCTGTCTCATGGATAGATTGATGGTTTGCATATACCTGGCTTTTGGCATATAGCCTTTGTGTGGTTGTCTGTTGTATGTCGTAGATAATAGGAGTAGAGATGTCCCGAACTATTCGCCGGCGAACAGTTCCCAGCAAACATCGCTTGCTCACGTTCGCCGCGGCGGGTGAATATATGCGATGTTCGGTCCGCCCCCTATTTGTCATCATTGAGCAAACTTTGACCCTGTACCTCACAGTCAGCAGGCACATTCTAGCCAATCAGCAGCGAACCCTCCCTCCCAGACCCTCCCACCTCCTATCAAAAAGCAAGGACAGCATCCATCTTAGATTAATTCTGAAGCTGCAGTGTTAGTGAGAGCAGAGAGAGTGCAGCTGCTGCTGATTTAATAGGGAAATTGTTAGCTAGGCCAGTGTATTCAGTGTCCACTCCAGTCCCCAAAGACTCATCTGATCTGCTATAAGGACAGCGCCCTGACAGCACCCCAAAAAGCCCTTTTTAGGGCTAGTACATCAGTCTGCATTTTTTCCCCCCTCTGTAATATAATTGCATTTGCCTGCTAGCATGTGTCAGGCCCACAGCGTGTACTGTGCCCACTACTGCCAGTGCCCACCACTCATATCTGGTGTCACAGTAGCCTGCATTTAAAACAGTAAAACAATTTTTTATCTGTAATATAATTGCAGTTGCCTGCCAGCGTGTGTCAGGCCCACAGAGTGCACTGTGCCCACTACTGCCAGTGCCCACTACTCATATCTGGTGTCGCAGTAGCTTGCATTTAAAACAGTAAAACAATTTTTTCTCTGTAATATAATTGCAGTTGCCTGCCAGCGTGTGTCAGGCCCACAGCATGTACTGTGCCCACTACTGCCAGTGCCCACCACTCATATCTGGTGTCACAGTAGCTTGCATTTAAAACAGTAAAATAATTTTTTCTCTGTAATATAATTGCAGTTGCTTGCTAGCGTGTGTCAGGCCCACAGAGTGTACTGTGCCAACTACTGCCAGTGCCCACCACTCATATCTGGTCTCACAGTGGCTTGCATTTAAAACAGTAAAACAATTTTTTCTCTGTAATATAATTGCAGTTGCCTGCTAGCGTGTGTCAGGCCCACAGAGTGTACTGTGCCAACTACTGCCAGTGCCCAACACTCATATCTGGTGGCACAGTAGCTTGCACGCATAGTACCACTAATCAAAAAAAAATGACAGGCGGAGGCAGGCCACTCCGCAGGGGCCGTCGTGGTCGGGGTGCTGTGATTTTCATTTGGCCCTAGAATAATGTCCAGTGTTCAGAGGCCATGTACCCTGAACTCGAAAAGTTCTGAGGACATAGTTGACTGGCTAACACAGGACACCCAATCTTCTACAGCTTCCGCTTGGAACCTTGATGCACCATCCTCCTCCAGCTCAGCTTTGGGGACCTCTCAAGTTACCACTCGCCCGCCTGCCGCCACCACCAACACTAGCACCACAGCTGCTTCACTTGATCTGTCAGAGGAGTTATTTACACATCAGTTGGAAGAAATGAGTGATGCACAACCATTATTGCCAGAGGATGTAGAGGAGACGAGTTGGAAGCAGGGGGAGGGCGTGGCAAGGAGCTATTGGCACAGTCAGACAGCATGTATCGGCACCCGGGGTCAGCCAGACAGCACGCCAATCAACGCATGCTGTTGCCACCACCAGAATGCCATCATTGCAAAGCTCAGCAGTGTGAGATTTTTTTGTGTGTCTGCCTCTGATAACAGCGATACCATTTGCAACCTGTGCCAAAAGAAACTGAGTCGTGGGAAGTCCAACACCCACCTAGGTACAACTGCTTTGTGAAGGCACATGATCTCACATCACAAACGCCTATGGGATCAACACAGCATGACGAGTACAAGCAGCACAAAAACTCAAAGCCACCATCCTCCTCCTGGTCCAGCATCATCAGCCACGTCAACCCCTGCTGTCCTCCTTGCCCCCTCTCAACCACCCGCCTCTCACCTTGAGCAGTTCCTGCTCATCTGTCCACAGTCAGGTGTCTGTCAAGGAAATGTTTGAGCGTAAGAAGCCAATGTCACAGAGTCACCCCCTTGCCCGACGTCTGACAGCTGGCTTGTTGGAACTCTTAGCCTGCCAGCTTTTACCATACAAGCTGGTGGAGTCTGAGGCCTTCAAAAAAATTGTAGCTATTGGGACACCGCAGTGGATGGTACTTTTTTTTTTTTACAAAAGGCATTCCCAAACCTGTACTCGATTGTGGAAAAGGAAGTCATGGCATGTCTGGCACACAGTGTTGGGGCAAGGGTCCATCTGACCACTGATACCTGGTCTGCAAAAGCACGGTCAGGGCAGGTATATCACGTACACTGCGCATTGGGTAAACCTGCTGACAGCTGCCAAGCATGGAATGCGTGGCTCTGCAGAGGAGTTGGTGACACCGCCACGACTTGCAGGCAGGCCTGCTGCCACCTCCTCTACTCCTCCTACTCCATCCTCTTCCATAACCTCCTCGGCTGAGTCCTCTTCTGCTGCTGCGTCTTGCTCCACATCAACTGCACCCCCCCCAGCTCCCCAGGGGCTATTCCACATTCCGGATACGACAGTGTCACGCCGTCTTGGGGTTGACTTGCCTGAAAGCAGAGAGTCACACCGGACCAGCACTCCTGTCCGCCCTGAACGCACAGGTGGATCAGTGGCTGACTCCGCACCAACTGCAGATCGGCAAAGTGGTGTGTGACAACAGAAGCAATTTGTTGGCGGCATTGAATTTGGGCAAGTTGACACATGTGCCGTGCATGGCACATGTGTTGAATCTGATCGTACAACGCTTTGTGCATAAGTACCCAGGCTTACAGGACGTCCTCAAGCAGACCAGGAAGGTGTGTGGCCATTTCAGGCGTTCCTACACGGCTATGGCGCACTTTTCAGATATTCAGCGGCGAAACAACATGCCAGTGAGGCGCTTGATTTGTGACAGCCTGACACGTTGGAATTCAACACTCCTAATGTTCGACCGCCTGCTACAACAAGAAAAAGCCGTCAACGAGTATTTGTATGACCGGGGTGCTAGGACAGCCTCTGCAGAGCTGGGTATTTTTTTGCCACGTTACTGGACGCTCATGCGCAATGCCTGTAGGCAAATGCGTCCTTTTGAGGAGGTGACAAACCTAGTCAGTCGCACCGAAGGCACAATCAGCGACATCATCCCATTTGTTTTCTTCCTGGAGCATGCCCTGCGAAGAGTGCAGGATCAGGCCGTAGATGAGCATGAAGAGGAAGAGGAAGAGTTGTGGTCACCATCACAACCAGAAACAGCCTTATCAGCATAACTTGCTGGACCTGCGGCAACACTGGAAGAGAAGTCTGAGGAAGAGGAGTCAGAGGAGGAATGTGGTTTTTAGAAGGAGGAAGACAAACCACAGCAGGCATCCCAGGGTGCTTGTTGTCACCTATCTGGTACCCGTGGTGTTGTACGTGGCTGGGGGGAAGAACAGACCTTCAGTGAGATCAGTGAGGACGAGGAACGGGACATGAGTAGCTTGGCATCCAACCTTGTGCAAATGGGGTCTTTCATGCTGTCATGCCTGTTGAGGGACCCTCGTATAAAAAGGCTGAAGGAGAACGACCTGTACTGGGTGGCCACGCTACTAGACCCCCGTTATAAGCAGAAAGTGGCTGAAATGTTACCGAATTACCGGAAGTCGGAAAGGATGCAGCAGTTCCAAAACAAGTTAAAAAGTATGCTTTACACAGCGTATAAGGGTGATGTCACAGCACAACGGGAATCTAACAGGGGAAGAGGTGAAAGTAATCCTCCTCCTACCACGACCACGCCGGCAAGGACAGGACGCTTTACAGATGTGTTGTTGATGGAGAACATGCAGAGCTTTTTAAGTCCAACGCATCGCAACAGCCCTTCGGGGTCCACCCTCAGAGAACGACTCGACCGACAGGTAGCAGACTACCTCGCCTTAACTGCAGATATCAACACTCTGAGGAGCGATGAACCCCTTGACTACTGGGTGTGCAGGCTTGACCTGTGGCCTGAGCTATCCCAAGTTGCGATAGAACTTCTGGCCTGCCCCGCTTCAAGCGCAGCAGGAGGTATTGTCACTGAGAAGAGAAGTCGCCTAGGTCAAAAAAGTCTAGATTACCTCACCTTTATTAAGATGAATGAGGCATGGATCCCGAAGGGACTGACAGTGGGCGATACATTTGACTAAAAAAGGCCTGATGAGATGAGATACCTTGGGCTAAAAATGGTCCACACGCTGCTGTATTTAATTTCTGCATGCCAGATGATTTGCGTGACTTCTCCGCCACCAACTAGGGTTCAAGCCGCAATGTTTTAGTGCACTTTCTGCCTGGAAAACATACATTTTTCCGGCCGCTGCTACAGCAGCGGCTGCAACAATGCCTCGTTTTTCAGGCATGTGTACATGCCTAATTTTTCTGGCCTCTGGTGCTGCACTGTGGCTGCAAAAACAAAACAAAAAAAAGGCACATACATGTGTCAATTCCCCTTCGTGATCGTTACCTTGTTGTGGTGAAGGGGCTTGCATATCACAATGAAGCGATCACCTCTATGAGTGTGTTGGCAATGGCAATGTTGGCAGTGATCGGCTGGATAATTTTGCATAGGGGACGTAACAGGGATTAAACTGATAGGAATAGTACTACTTAACATACCACTCAGATCCGGTAGCACAGTACATTGCCCGGCGCACGCACAGTGCCCCAAATTGGAAGTAAGAGGTCCACCCAAGCATCTTTTTCCATCTCCCGGTTCCAAAAATCTATTCCATACACGGGCCCTGATAGGGGACAAAACAGAGATTAAACTGGTAAGAACAGATTTTTTTAATTAAAAAAAAAGAGGACAGCCTCTGCGGAGCTGGGTATTTTTTGGCCGCGTTACTGAACGCTCATGCACAATGGCTGTAGGCTCATGCGTCCTTTTGCGGAGGTGACAAACCTGGTCAGTCAAACCCAAGGCAACATCATCAACCTCATCCCATATGCGTTTTTTCTGGAGCGTGCCCTGCAAAGAGTGCTGGATCAGGCCGTAGATGAGCATGAAGAGGAAGAGTTGTGGTCACCATCACCACCAGAAGCAGCCTTGTCGTCGTCGATTGCTGGACCTGCGGCAACGCAGAGAGAGGAGTCTGAAGAAGAGGAGTCAGAGGAGGAAGGTGGCTTTGAGGAGGTGGAAGACCAACCACAGCAGGCGTCCCAGGGGGCTTGTTGTCACCTTTCGGGGACCCTTGGTGTTGTACATGGCTGGGTGGAGAAAGAGACCTTCAATGACATCAGTGAGGACAAGGACGGGACATGGCTAGCTTGGTATCCAACCTTGTGCAAATGGGGAGTTTGTGGTTGTGCAAATGGACTGTTTGCGGTTGTTTGCGGTGCAGTAAACAGGGAGTTTGGTCTGTCATAGTTTGGTCTGTCATTGTGAAGCGGGCTTAACCCTTACACTACCTGATCGATACAACATCATACCTGATGTTTTAAAGCACGTTATTCCAAACAATTTAGGAATGTTAGGTGATTTATGCCCTTTATGGATTAAAACCCGACTCTGCGTCAACTACGTAATTTTCCATGGGAGTTTTGCCATGGATCCCCCTCCGGCATGCCACAGTCCAGGTGTTAGTCCCCTTGAAACAACTTTTCCATCACTATTGTGGCCAGAAAGCGTCCCTGTGGGTTTTAAAATTTGCCTGCCTATTGAAGTCTATGGTGGTTCGCCCGGTTCGCCCGTTTGCGAACATTCGCGGAAATTTGCGTTTGCCGTTCTCGAACGGAAAATTTTATGTTCGCGACAAGTAGTAAGGCTGAAGCTCAGCCTGCGTTTGTGGGAGGGGCGGAGGAGGCCTATTTAGCGCCGCCTCACGCTCCCATCATAGACGCCGCGCTCTCACGTGACGTCTCTGCGCATCGAGGTTACAGTGCCGACGCTGCCACTCACCTACGCTGCTGCTCCTTCCAGACTCCGCTCGAAGTATTCCTTCCTCTGGAACCGCGCTCCCCCGGTAAGCCAAGCGGCGCCTCGAGCTGCTCCCTGTCCTGGGAGCCTCGGCGCCGCGCTCCCACATACCCGCATGTCGCTTCCTGGCCCCACCTCCCGCTGATCGCCAGGCAGCATTGAAGCCGAGTCCCCAGCGCTCCCACTTACTTTGCATGTTCGCAACCTGGCCCCACCTCCCGCACCGGCTGGTCTCCAGGCAGCACTGACACCGGGTCCCTGGCGCAGCCAGCCCCCCCCCCCCCCCCACCATTAACCCCTTCACCTGGCATCCCATGAAATAGCATCCTGGCTTCACCAGGGTGCTTAAAAAACATACATTGGTTGCTCAGCTTGCAAACCCGACAGCTGAGGCCTCCCGACAGCTGGGGCCTCAGCAAAAACAGTACATACCTGGGCAATGAGCTGGCTTGGGGCACCAGCAACAACCAAAACAAGGTTTCCAAACAGTGGAAGCCCATGCACGCCGCCCACAGCCATGCATCAGATACTTCACCAAAGGCCCACACATGCCAGAGCCAGGCCCCAACCAAAAAAAAACAAAAAAAAAATAAAATAAAAAAAATAAAATCATTTTTCAGGTACACACATACGTGGTATATTTTATTCCACGCCATTATCTGCCACAGCAGAGTCATGGCAATGTTTTTCTTCCTTAAGTTTCATCCACGCCATGGTCTGCCACGCAGCAGATTCATGTCATTTTTCCTCAGGTTCACTCACGCTATTGTCTGCCACGCAGCAGATTCATGTCAATTTTTTCCTTCCTTAAGTTTCATCCACGCTATTGTCTGCCACGCAGCAGATTCAGGTCAATTTCCTCAGGTTCGCTCACGCTATGGTCTGCCACGCAGCAGATTCATGTCTTTTTTCCTCAGGTTCGCTCACGCTATTGTCTGCCACGCAGCAGATTCATGTAAATTTTTCCTTCCTTAAGTTTCATCCACGCTATTGTCTGCCACGCAGCAGATTCATGTCAATTTTTCCTTCCTTAAGTTTCATCCACGCTATTGTCTGCCACGCAGCAGATTCATGTCAATTTTTCCTTCCTTAAGTTTCATCCACGCTATTGTCTGCCACGCAGCAGATTCATGTCAATTTTTCCTTCCTTAAGTTTCATCCACGCTATTGTCTGCCACGCAGCAGATTCATGTCAATTTTTCCTTCCTTAAGTTTCATCCACGCTATTGTCTGCCACGCAGCAGATTCATGTCAATTTTTCCTTCCTTAAGTTTCATCCACGCTATTGTCTGCCACGCAGCAGATTCATGTCAATTTTCCTCAGGTTCGCTCACGCCATTGTCTGCCACGCAGCAGATTCATGTCAAATCTCCTCAGGTTCATTCACGCTATTGTCTGCCACGCAGCAGATTCATGTCAATTTTTCTCAGGCTCGTTCACGCTATTGTCTGTTCACGCTATCGTCTGCCACGCAGCAGATTCATGTCAAATTTCTTCCTTAAAGTTTCATCCACGCTATTGCCTACCACGCAGCAGAACACGTTAGTTTTTCAGACATGCTTCAGGTTTCATCCACCGCCCTGACACGTATCAGGCACAGGTTCGCACGCCTCACGCGCTACTCACTCGCCCCGTCCTAACCCAGGTGCTTCAACGCGCCTCACGAGCCTCACTTCTAGCCCGCAGCTAGCTCACGGGTTCGGCCGCCTGCAAGGCATCGGATCTTTCAGGGGCACCTCACAGGTGCCAGGCACGGTCAAGCTTGACCCATCCTTCGCACCCTGATTCACGCCAGGTTTTACCTTCTCCCGCTTATCTCAAACCTCACCCCATGTTTCTAGGGTCACTCCGGAGGCCTGCTCGTTTCAAAATTCGCTAGGCGAATTCCCCAAGGTACCAGTCCTAGGTCACCTTTTCATCCAGGTCATTTTCGTTTACGGTTTCATCAGCCGAGTCCAGGTAAGTTGGTTTCACTACTTCATTCCTTAGGGTCAGGCCAGCATCCGCAGGTCCTTCCTTCGGGGGGCTGAGGCCAGCGCATCAGGTAGGTTGGGCCTCTTAACCTCTTCCTGGTAACGGATTCGGTCACTCTTCGGTGTCATTCAGAGGGTTTCACGGACTCACTCACTGGTGTCAAGTGGCTCCACCACCCTTCTCACTTTCCATTTTCCTTTTCACAGCATAATGTCCCACGCATCGGATATCGCCGAGACTCGCTCCATTCCAGAATCACCCGGCTCAGCCCACGGAAGCAACCTTTCAGGCAGGCAATGGACCATCCCTAAACTCATGGCCGAATTAACCAGGAGAGGCATCCGCTATCCTGCCACAGCCCGCAAAGCTGACTTGTACAGGCTGCTGACGGCAAGGCCTATCCCAGCGGCTGCAGAGCAGGTGTCTCTGTCCACGGTCCAGACAGCGCTGACCCAGCTTCATTCGGCGATCAACACTCTCTCCAGCTCAGTGTCCGACATGCAGACCAGGTTGCTAGCGGTGGAAACCAGGCCATCAAGTCCAAGCACTCCCATCTCTCCAGCTCCAGGCCCGTCTGCCATCCATGCCCCAACTCCGAGCCAAGCCCCCAGCTCCTTCACCATTTCCCCATCACATTTTGTTCCCGACAATGTCCGAAAGGATATTTTGGCAGGTAAAGACGTTAACTTGGCTTCCATACTTATTTCCACCCACGACTTCGACGAGAACAGGACCATTGCCTGTGGAGATATATCAGTGGTTCTCAAGTCCAAAGATGCCCGGCTGCACAAAAAGCTCTCCATTCCAGAGTTTGTGCTGGCCTTCAGCCTTTTCCGAGACATCTTATGCTCGGCCCAACCGCACCGCAGAGAGGAACTTGACACCTACCTCTACAGGGTCACTGATTTGGGACACAAGTACGGAGGTCACGCATTTTACGACTACCATCGTTCCTTCTCTGCCAAAGCCGCCGCTGCTCTGTCCCAGTTCCGGCACATCACGGACTGGTCCATACTAGACATGGAGCTCTTCTGCAGGCACTTCGCTGGCCTCAAAGCTCCCACCTGCGCCAATTGCCAGTCCATCCTGCATTCCTCCGACTGGTGTCCCAACTCAGGGGCCCTGGCCCAAGGCAGACCCTCCGCTCTCCCTTCCACCTCTTCAAGTTCAGGGCAGAACGCAGACAAATGGGGCAGGCCCATAGTGTTTTTGGGCAGAAGCCAAATCTGTAACAATTTCAATTGGTCCGACTGCTACTTTTCAAAATGCAAGGCCTTGCATATTTGCACTATCTGTTTCAGGGCCCACCCCCAGTCGTCCTGTCCGCAAAGGTCATCAAAACAGCTATGACTAGCCGGAGTCAACGCTGATCTGCTAGCTGCCCTCCTGCTGCATCACCACGATCCCGCCTTTGTGCAGTTTTTGGTCTCCGGGTTCTCACAAGGGTTCCATACAGGGCTAGTTTCCTACCCGCAAACTACTTGGGAAGGCCCCAATCTTCGTTCTGCCTTGGTGGATCCCGAATCAGTAGACTCCCTCATCCAGTCCGAGATCAGCAAGGGTTTCCTCCTGGGTCCATTCATAGTCCCCCCTTTCGACATCTGGAGGGCCAACCCCATTGGCCTAGTTACGAAAAAAATTTCAAATAAAAAAAGGCTGATATTTGACCTCTCTGCTCCTCATGTTTCCAGCACACCTAGCTTAAATTCGCTCATCCCTTCAGAAGACTTCTCTATGCGGTACTCCACCTTGGACGACACCATTCAGTTGATCCTCCAGCTGGGGTCGGGCGCGTGGCTTTCCAAGGCGGACATCGCCGACGCGTTTAAGCTGCTTCCGGTCTCACCCCATTTGTGGAAATACTACGGCATTAAGTGGAGGGAACGGTACTATTTTTCAGACAGACTGACATTTGGATCAAAGAGCAGTCGCTGGCTCTTTGATCAATTAGCCACAGCTCTTCACTGGGTCTTGGTCAACCACGGCGGATGCTCCAGGGTCATCCATTATCTCGATGATTTCCTGTTGATCGAGACCGCAGACCAGGCACCCAATCAGCTCCAGGTACTCCTCGACTTGTTCTCTAAGTTAAACGTCCCGATTGCCCCAACAAAAGTCGAAGGTCCATCTTCAGTCATAACATTCCTGGGGGTCATCTTGGATACCGGTAAGATGGAAGCCCGCTTGCCGGACGAAAAACTCCTAAAAATCCAGGATTCCATCAGGAGGTCTGTCGCGGCCAGGACCCTCACCAAGGTCGAACTCCAGTCAATTCTGGGGATGTTAAATTTTGCCTCCAAGATTATGCCCCAGGGGCGGGCATTCACCTCCAGACTGCTGCAACTTTTACCTGCTGCTTCGGATCAGGACTCTTTGATCCACCTTGACGCCGCCGCAACGGCCGATCTTCACACGTGGCACCATTTCCTGACCAGCTGGAACGGCATCTCCCTCTTCGTCCCTTCCTGGGACGATAATTCTCCCACCGTGTTTTCCGACGCAGCAGGTTCAAAAGGGTTTGCAGCCATTTTTAAGACCCACTGGTTCGCAGGTCCCTGGCCGCTTCAGATATCTTCCACCCAGAGTTCCATCAGATCCTCTCCACTGTTAGAAATTTATCCCATCGTGGCAGCTGCCCAGACCTGGGGGGAAGTCTGGAGGAACAAGCCAGTCGTCTTCGTCACGGACAATCAGGCAGTGGTAGAAATTCTCAGCAAAGGCCGCTCCTCCTCCCCACAAATCATGCCCTTCGTCCGCAGATTAGTATGCCTTGCCTTAGAATACAACTTTCATTTTTCATGTCGCTTCATACAGGGTTCAGCAAACACAGCAGCTGATGCCCTCTCCCGTTTCAACTTCCCGGTTTTCTTTCAGGTGATGCCAGACGCCGATCCATCAGGGGTTCCTCCACCCGCCATCGAGACACTGATGATGTATTGAGCAAGCACGTCAGAACTGCCAAGTCACTCATCCATAACTCCCTATCCCTCAATACAGCCAGGAACTACAAGACCGGGTGGGAAACCTTCTCTCGATTCTCCATCAAACACCCACAAGGACATCTGGATCAAATAACTCATCTCATGGCATTCCTGGCTTATTGTCACACAGACCTTCACCTATCTTTCAGCACCATCAAATTGTACCTGGCAGGGGTACAGCATTTCCTCACTTTAGATTTTCCAGGCAGCCAGTCCCTATTTTCTTCCCAGGCCATCAAATCCACCCTTAGAGGGATCCAAAAGAGCAGCAGTAAGCCAGAGTCCCGCAGGAAACCAGTCACCGGGGCAATGTTCAGAGCTTTTTCCACCTCCCTAGATAACGATCCTTTCGGGCCATACAAAAGCATTGTGATCAAAGCTGCCATGTATCTCTGTTTCTACGGGTTCTTACGGCCCGGGGAATTCACTAGCTCTCCAGGACATGCAGGCCCCACTTCAGACCAGCTGGTCTGGCAGCAGACTCATTGCACCCTGTCTCTCCCTTCCACCAAAACTTCCCAGGTAGGTCCTCCAGTTAAAATCATTTACTTCCAGACCTTCAACGAATGGTGCCCGGTGGCCGTATTCAACAAGCTTCTCGCTATCTCAACAGTTTCCGCGCCAGGCAGCCCTCTCTTTCCCTTCAACTCCAAAGGTCTAGTGTTGAGCGCGAATATTCGAATAGCGAATTTTTTTCGCGAATATCGGCACTTCGCTAATTCGCGAATATTTCGAATATAGTGCTATAAATTCGATATTTCGAATATTCGTTTTTTTATTTTTTTTTTGTTTTTTTTTAATTGTTATATTTTTTCCTTTCCCACTTCCCTAAAGTTGTTCTTACCTGTCCTTTGGATTCCTGGCTTCCTGGCTGCTCCAGTCAGTGCCCGTTGCCGCTTCTGCCGCCTTCCGTGCTCATGGAGCGTCCCCATCTCCATGGGAACGTCTCCATATACTAGAATGTACTGTCGGATTTGAGAATTACGTTGAAATCGCAATTGCGATTAATATAACACGAAATAATCGCATTTGCGATTTCAACGTAATTCTCAAATCCGACAGTACATTCTAGTATATGGAGACGTTCCCATGAGCATGGAATATAGCATTACTAAGTTAAAATCGCAAATGCGATTATTTCGTGTTATATTAATCGCATTTGCGATTTTTTTTTTTTTTTTTTTTTTTACTATGGTTGGCTTCAATGGTAGAATTAGCGAATATGACGAATATATTCGTTATATTCCACAAAACGAATATACGAATGTATTCGTCATATTCCACAAAACGAAGATAACGAAGTATTCTGCATCTCAGTTATATCTACCTATTCATCAACTTTGCTAATTCTAGCAATCATATAGGACAGTTTACTATAGAGACAGCTAAGTATAATTCGCTATGCGATTATATGACTGCTTTTTTTAAAATATAAATAGAATAATTATAATACCTGATAATTATTATAATCTATTTATATAAAAAAGCAAAGTAATATAATCGCATAGCGAATTATACTTATCTGTCTCTATAGTAAACTTTCCTATATGATTGCTAGAATTAGCGAAGTTGATGAATAGGTAGATATAACTGAGACGCAGAATACTTCGTTATCTTCGTTTTGTGGAATATAACGAATATATTCGCCATATTCGTTTTGTGGAATATAACGCAAATGCGATTAATATAACACGAAATAATCGCATTTGCGATTTTAACTTAGTAATGCTATATTCCATGCTCATGGGAACGTCTCCATATACTAGAATGTACTGTCGGATTTGAGAATTACGTTGAAATCGCAAATGCGATTATTTCGTGTTATATTAATCGCAATTGCGATTTCAACGTAATTCTCAAATCCGACAGTACATTCTAGAATATGGAGACGTTCCCATGGAAATGGGGACGCTCCATGAGCATGGAATATAGCAGGGATCAGCAACCTTCGGCACACCAGCTGTGGTGCAACTACAACTCCCAGCATGCACACCTCCATGGCTGTTCTCAGGACTCCCAAAGAAGTGAATGGAGCATGCTGGGAGTCGTAGTTTGACAACAGCTGGAGTGCCGGAGGTTGCTGATCCCTGGAATATAGCATTACTAAGTTAAAATCGCAAATGCGATTATTTCGTGTTATATTAATCGCATTTGCGATTTTTTTTTTTTTTTTTTTACTATGGTTGGCTTCAATGGTAGAATTAGCGAATATGACGAATATATTCGTTATATTCCACAAAACGAATATACGAATATATTCGTTATATTCCACAAAACGAAGATAACAAAGTATTCTGCATCTCAGTTATATCTACCTATTCATCAACTTCGCTAATTCTAGCAATCATATAGGAAAGTTTACTATAAAGACAGATAAGTATAATTCGCTATGCGATTATATTACTGCTTTTTTATATAAATAGATTATAATAATTATCAGGTATTATAATTATTCTATTTATATAAAAAAAAAGCAGTCATATAATCGCATAGCGAATTATACTTAGCTGTCTCTATAGTCAACTTTCCTATATGATTGCTAGAATTAGCGAAGTTGATGAATAGGTAGATATAACTGAGACGCAGAATACTTCGTTATCTTCGTTTTGTGGAATATAACGAATATATTCGCCATATTCGTTTTGTGGAATATAACGAATATATTCGTCATATTCGCTAATTCTACCATTGAAGCCAACCATAGTAAAAAATAAAATAAAAAATAGATAATCGCAAATGCGATTAATATAACACGAAATAATCGCATTCGCGATTTCACCTTAGTAATGCTATATTCCAGGGATCAGCAACCTCCGGCACTCCAGCTGTTGTCAAACTACGACTCCCAGCATGCTCCATTCACTTCTTTGGGAGTCCTGAGAACAGCCATGGAGGTGTGCATGCTGGGAATTGTAGTTGCACCACAGCTGGAGTGCCGAAGGTTGCTGATCCCTGCTATATTCCATGCTCATGGAGCGTCCCCATCACCATGGTAACGTCTCCATATACTAGAATGTACTGTCGGATTTGAGAATTACGTTGAAATCGCAAATGCGATTATTTCGTGTTATATTAATCGCATTTGCGATTTCAATAGGAGAGTAGCCTTTAAGTTTAAAAAAAAAAAAATAAATAAATAAAAAAAATCGCATATGCGATTTTTTTAATCGCATATTATTCGCGATAACTAGAATAATGACGAATATTCGATTTCGACGAATATAAAACGAATATTCTATCGAATATTCGCGAATTTCGTCGAAATCGAATATGGCACCTGCCGCTCATCACTACAAAGGTCTGTCAACTTCACAGTTCATCCATCACATCAGAACTTTAGCTTCCGGGCTGGGGTTCGATGCCAAGGCCATCTCAGGGCATTCGTTCCGCATAGGCGCAGCTTCCGCAGCATCAAGTCACGGGGTCCCAGCACACGTCATCCAGAAAATGGGCAGATGGCAATCCTCCTGCTTCACGCATTACATCCCTAATCCACGAGCCGAGATCGCCAAGGCTTTCACCAACTTAGCCCTATGAGTTCTACCCTCACATCTTCCTACCCGTTGACTTTTGCCCCTCATTTAGCTCGCACCCGGCCATGGCTTCCCGCACACCCCAGCCATCTGTAGCGGACAGCCTGTCATCCCCCCCCCCCTGTCCTCAGCCACGGTCTCTCACCGTAGCCAGGACCACAACTCTAAATAGGAGTCCAAGACACATCCAGCTATCCTCTTAATGCTGTTTTCAAACCATTTTGCTGGGGTTTCCATCAACTTCTAACCTTTTTTTGTGAACCAGACACCCTCTCTTTTTCAGAGCAGGTGGTGCCTGGTTTAATGCTCGGGTCTCCCATTGAGTTTCATTGTATTAAATTGTACTCGCGCACCCGAAGTATTTGGCGGAGCACTCGGATGTGCCGAGCATAGCGATGCTCGAGCCGAACAACTGTTCGGCCGAGCATGCTTGCTCAACACTAGAAATGAGTAAATTGCTCCAAATTTGATTTGTGTTAGATTCAGATGAACTGGTTGACCAAATGAATTCTGATCTGATTCGATTCTGACACTGCACTCTGAGATCTCCTAGAGCTCATATTTTCTTCTCTCTTTTTAAAATAAATTTTTTTTTTCCTTTTTTTCTCTGTCCCAGATTTTTGTTTAGACCTATTTTGTTCCTTGTTTTTTTAAAAAAAAAAAAAACTATACAAGCTCCAAAGTGGTCTAAAAAGTGGTGCAACATTTTATTAGTATAAAACCCTGTGGTGCTTTGTGTTGCAAAAAGAGATTTTTGTGGTACATTGTGTTGCATCTTCCCCTTCAAAATCACAGATTTAAAGGGTTTCTGTCATGAGAAAAATTGTTATGTAGCTGACTGACATTAGCGATGTGCTAATGTCAGCAGTACATAACAGTATGATTTATAACTCCCTGCCTGCCGCCGTTCCCTCTAAATAAGGACGTAATATGCTAATAAGCCTCTAGGTGCTAGTGGGTCGTTGCGGCAGCACCTAGAGGCTCCGTCTTCTCACCCTTTGGTACGCCCATGCAGGGCCGGCCTTTGGGGTGTGCGGGCTGTGCGGCCGCACAGGGCGCCATAGCAACAGGGGCGCCGGGCGGCCGACAGCTCGCAGTGTAATATGCGGCAGGCGAGGCGGCACTTGTGTTCTCCCTCGGGGCGGGCCCCCAGCCCCCTCCCCTGTTTGACCTGATTCCCCCTCCCCTGTGTCAGTGGCGGATCCAGGGGGGGGCAACGGGGCAATTGCCCCCCCGAGCTGGCGGCGGCGGCTGGTCACAGGGAGATGAGCGCTTCAATTGTGGAAGCGCTCATCTCCAGTCATCTGTATCGCCGTCCTCAGGACATCGATACAGATGCCTGCCTGTGCTGCGGTAGGGGAGGGAGAGGCGTGTCCCTTTCCCTTCCTCTGATAGGCTGCCGGCCTAGTGCCTGCAGCCTATCAGAGGCCACCTGAGCCATACAGTGTGGGACACAGGCCAGAAGAGGCCTGCATCACATCACTGACATGGAGGTAAGTATGTTTTTTTTTTTTTTTTTTTATTATGTACAATACTTTTACTGGCGGGGGCTGTTATTACTGGCAAAGGGGGGGGGGGCTGTTTGTTATTACTGGCAAAGGGGGGGCTGTTATTACTGGCGGGGGCTGTTATTACTGGCAAAGGGGGGCTGTTAATACTGGCAAAGGGGGTGCTGTTATTACTGGCAAAGGGGGGGCTATTATTACTGGCGGGGGCTGTTATTACTGGGGGGGCTGTTATTACTGGCACAGAGGGGCTGTTATTACTGACACAGAGGGGCTCATATTACTGGGGGCTGTCTTTTTTCGGCCTTATGTACTATGTTACTATGTTACTATGTTAGAGGGGCTCTTATTACTGGGGGCTGTTATTACTGGCACAGAGGGGCTCTTATTACTGGGGGCTGTTATTACAGGCACAGAGGGGCTCTTATTACTGGGGGCTGTTATTACTGGCACAGAGGGGCTCTTATTACTGGGGGCTGTTATTACAGGCACAGAGGGGCTGTTATTACTGGGGGCTGTTATTACTGGCACAGAGGGGCTCTTATTATAGGGGCTGTTATTACTGGCACAGAGGGGCTCTTTTTACTGGGGGCTGTTATTACTGGCACAGAGGGGCTGTTATTACTGGGGGCTGTTATTACTGGCACAGAGGGGCTCTTATTACTGGGGGCTGTTATTACTGACACAGAGGGGCTCTTATTACTGGGGGCTGTTATTACTGGCACAGAGGGGCTCTTATTACTGGGGGCTGTTATTACTGGCACAGAGGGGCTCTTATTACTGGGGGCTGTTATTACTGGCACAGAGGGGCTCTTATTACTGGGGGCTGTTATTACTGGGGGCTGTTATTACTGGCACAGGGGGGCTGTTATTACTGGGGGCTGCTATTACTGGCATAGGGGGCTATTATTACTGGCACGGGGGGGGGGGCTGTTAATACTGGCACATGATTGGGGGCACTATAGGGGCATCTACTGAGGCCACAAAGAAGGGGTATTTTATATGGGCTCTCTGTACAGTACAATTTTATACTGGGACACATGGTGGGTACTATGGGGAAGGGGGGAGAGGAGTACTATGGGGTCATCTACGGGGGGCACTAAGAAGGGGTATTTTATACTTGCAAATTATGGGGGACACTGAAGGCATCTACTGGAGCATTTTATACTGGTACATTATGGGGGCACTAGGAGGAAGGAGGGTGTGGAGCACTATGGGGTCATTTACTAGGGGCACTATATAGGGGTATTTTATACTGGCACATTATGGGGGCACTATGAGGACATTAGCTCAAATGGGGGCATTACAAGGGGGTATTTTTTGCACTGTCACATTATAAGGAGAATTATTATTACTGGGGGGGGGGGGCTTTATGGTGGGCTTTATTACTCCCCCATGGTATGACCCCCTAGTAGCAGCACCAGCCTTTTCCTGCTCTGCTATCCCTCTGCCCCTTCTCCAAATACTTATTATGAAATCTTTCTCATTAGGATAAAACACCTCATCAGCTCCACCGAGCCCCCGGCCAAAATGTGGAAGTGGCGTCCGAGATCCCCAAGGGCCAAGCCAAGTAACTGTAAGTTTTCATGTGAAATATGTTTGTTATACACATATAGCATACACTGTGCCACACAATATATATATATTTTTTTTTTGAGGGGGGGGGGGGCGCCACAATGTTAGCTCGCACAGAGCGCCTGAACACCTAACGTCCGAGTTCTCCTCAGTGTCCCGTAAATCCCATGCCTGTGTCGTCCCGTTTAGTATTCGGTGCAGGCTCAGTGAGGAAGCTGGCAGCAGGAGCGCGTCCTTCTCTCACTGAGCCGAATACTAAATGGGACAGCTCAGGCGTGGGATTTACAGGACACTGAGGAGAACTCAGTACATCTACCCACCAATGTCCTGTATCTGTGACCACAGGTGGAAGTCAAACCCAGAAACAAATTGAGAGGTCTTACCGGTAACCTAGAAGGATTTAAGATCATAGGATCATAGGATACCTGTGCAAGGTCATGTATACAACTGATGTGATTTTAAGACCAGGTCCATGTGCTTTTGTCCCTAGACCGGCCTCTGTAACCCTAAACTGCTCCAAACTTCACACCCGAAATAACACATTTCAGTCTGCCGTGATAGTACTCATTAGGGGATTAGGAATAACTAAAGGGGAAAAACCCAAAGGTTAAAGAAGGGGCCAGTGGGCAGCCGTTCCTTAATAAGGTAAAAAAAGAAGCAATCAAAAAAACTATTAACATACAGGTCAGCAGGCTATAGTATAGTGTGACCAAAACCAACAATGGAGCTGACCAACAGCAAAAGGCTGGCGGCATGCTTATGTTTAAGAAGTGGTACACTGACCGCACAACAATCATGATCAAAATTAGACAGCCGATAAGGTGAGAGGGCATAAAAGTGCCCTAGAAACTAGGGCAAATACATGTCTTGCCAGTTATACATTATCAGGGATTTCTATGGCTATGGTTAATAAAGGGTTTACATGTGAGAACGCACTAATTAAGCAACATCCACATACTGAAATAAATGGTCCCAAATTTAAATCTGGAGATAAATAGCTATTGCACAGATAAGTACATTATTATGGTATCTCCATCACATAATGTTTGATATAGGAAGCACCGTAATATCGGGTTCGGGATCCGAACCCGATCCGAACTTCGTCCCGAACCCGAACCCCATTGAAGTCAATGGGGACCCGAACTTTTCGGCACTAAAAAGGCTGTAAAACAGCCCAGGAAAGGGCTAGAGGGCTGCAAAAGGCAGCAACATGTAGGTAAATCCCCTGCAAACAAATGTGGATAGGGAAATTAATAAAAATAAAAATAAAATAAATAAAAATTAACCAATATCAATTGGAGAGAGGTCCCATAGCAGAGAATCTGGCTTCAAGTCAGCCACCACTGCAACAGTCCATTGTCAGATATTCAGGCCCCGGCACCCAGGCAGAGGAGAGAGGTCCCGTAACAGAGAATCTGTCTTCATGTCAGCAGAGAATTAGTCTGCATGTCATAGCAGAGAATCAGGCTTCACGTCACCCACCACTGCAACAGTCCATTGTCAGATATTTAGGCACAGCACCCAGGCAGAGGAGAGAGGTCCCGTAACAGAGAATCTGTCTTCATGTCAGCAGAGAATCAGTCTGCATGTCATAGCAGAGAATCAGGCTTCACGTTAGCCACCACTGCAACAGTCCATTGGCATATATTTAGGCCCAGCACCCAGGCAGAGGAGAGAGGTCCCGTAACAGAGAATCTGTCTTCATGTCAGCAGAGAATCAGTCTGCATGTCATAGCAGAGAATCAGGCTTCACGTCACCCAACATTGGAACAGTCCATTGGCATATATTTAGGCCCCGGCACCCAGGCAGAGGAGAGGTTCATTCAAGTTTGGGTAGTCTCGCAATATAATGGTAAAATGAAAATACAAATAGGATTGAATGAGGAAGTGCCCTGGAGTACAATAATATATGGTTAAGGGGAGGTAGTTAATGTCTAATCTGCACAAGGGATGGACAGGTCCTTTGGGATCCATGCCTGGTTCATTTTTATGAACGTCAGCTTGTCCACATTGGCTGTAGACAGGCGGCTGCGTTTGTCTGTAATGACGCCCCCTGCCGTGCTGAATACACGTTCAGACAAAACGCTGGCCGCCGGGCAGGCCAGCACCTCCAAGGCATAAAAGGCTAGCTCTGGCCACGTGGACAATTTAGAGACCCAGAAGTTGAATGGGGCCGAACCATCAGTCAGTACGTGGAGGGGTGTGCACACGTACTGTTCCACCATGTTGTTGAAATGTTGCCTCCTGCTAACACGTTGCGTATCAGGTGGTGGTGCAGTTAGCTGTGGCGTGTTGACAAAACTTTTCCACATCTCTGCCATGCTAACCCTGCCCTCAGAGGAGCAGGCCGTGACACAGCTGCCTTGGCGACCTCTTACTCCTCCTCTGCCTTGGCCTTGGGCTTCCACTTGTTCCCCTGTGACATTTGGGAATGCTCTCAGTAGCGCATCTACCAACGTGCGCTTGTACTCGCGCATCTTCCTATCACGCTCCAGTGCAGGAAGTAAGGTGGGCACATTGTCTTTGTACCGTGGATCCAGCAGGGTGGCAACCCAGTAGTCCGCACACGTTAAAATGTGGGCAACTCTGCTGTCGTTGCGCAGGCACTGCAGCATGTAGTCGCTCATGTGTGCCAGGCTGCCCAGGGGTAAGGACAAGCTGTCCTCTGTGGGAGGCGTATCGTCATCGTCCTGCCTTTTCCCCCAGCCACGCACCAGTGATGGGCCCGAGCTGCGTTGGGTGCCACCCCGCTGTGACCATGCTTCATCCTCATCCTCCTCCATCTCCTCCTCATCCTCGTCCTCCTCGTCCTCCAGTAGTGGGCCCTGGCTGGCCACATTTGTACCTGGCCTCTGCTGTTGCAAAAAACCTCCCTCTGAGTCACTTCGAAGAGACTGGCCTGAAAGTGCTAAAAATGACCCCTCTTCCTCCTCCTCCTCATGGGCCACCTCCTCTTCCATCATCGCCCTAAGTGTTTTCTCAAGGAGACATAGAAGTGGTATTTTAACGCTGATAACGGTGTAATCGCCACTGGCCATGTTGGTGGAGTACTCGAAACAGCGCAACAGGGCACACAGGTCTCGCATGGAGGCCCAGTCATTGGTGGTGAAGTGGTGCTGTTCCGTAGTGCGACTGATCAGTGCGTGCTGCAGCTGAAACTCCACTATGGCCTGCTGCTGCTCGCACAGTCTGTCCAGCATGTGCAAGGTGGAGTTCCACCTGGTGGGCACGTCGCATATGAGGCGGTGAGCGGGAAGGCCGAAGTTACGCTGTAGCGCAGACAGGCGAGCAGCGGCAGGATGTGAACGCCGGAAGCGCGAACAGGCGGCCCGCACTTTATGCAGCAGCTCTGACATGTCGGGGTAGTTGTGAATGAACTTCTGCACCACCAAATTCAGCACATGCGCCAAGCAAGGGATGTGCGTCAAACCGGCTAGTCCCAGAGCTGCAACGAGATTTCGCCCATTATCACACACCACCAGGCCGGGCTTGAGGCTCACCGGCAGCAACCACTCATCGGTCTGTTGTTATATACCCCGCCACAACTCCTGTGCGGTGTGGGGCCTGTCCCCCAAACATATGAGTTTCAGAATGGCCTGCTGACGTTTACCCCGGGCTGTGCTGAAGTTGGTGGTGAAGGTGTGTGGCTGACTGGATGAGCAGGTGGAAGAAGAGGAGGAGGAAGCCGAGAAGGAGGAGGTGGCAACAGGAGGCAAAGAATGTTGCCTTGCGATCCTTGGCGGCGGAAGGACGTGCGCCAAACAGCTCTCCGCCTGGGGTCCAGCTGCCACAACATTTACTTAGTGTGCAGTTAGGGAGATATAGCGTCCCTGGCCGTGCTTACTGGTGCACGTATCTGTGGTTAGGTGGACCTTGCCACAGATGGCGTTGCGCAGTGCACACTTGATTTTATCGGATACTTGGTTATGCAGGGAAGGCACGGCTCTCTTGGTGAAGTAGTTCCGGCTAGGAACAACATACTATGGGACAGCAAGCGACATGAGCTGTTTGAAGCTGTCTGTGTCCACCAGCCTAAATGACAGCATTTCATAGGCCAGTAGTTTAAAAATGCTGGCATTCAGGGCCAGGGATCGAGGGTGGCTAAGTGGGAATTTACGCTTTCTCTCAAATGTTTGTGAGATGGAGAGCTGAACGCTGCCGTGTGACATGGTTGAGATGCTTGGTGACGGAGGTGGTGGTGTTGGTGGTACATCCCCTGTTTGCTGGGCGGCAGGTGCCAACGTTCCTCCAGAGGCGGAGGAAGAGGCCAAGGCGGCAGCAGCAGAAGAGGCCGAGGCGGCAGCAGCAGCAGAAGAGGCTGAGGCGGCAGCAGCAGAAGAGGTAGCAGGGGGAGCCTGAGTGACTTCCTTGTTTTTAAGGTGTTTACTCCACTGCAGTTCATGCTTTGCATGCAGGTGCCTGGTCATGCAGGTTGTGCTAAGGTTCAGAACGTTAATGTCTCGCTTCAGGCTCTGATGGCACAGCGTGCAAACCACTCGGGTCTTGTCGTCAGCACATTGTTTGAAGAAGTGCCATGCCAGGGAACTCCTTGAAGCTGCCTTTGGGGTGCTCGGTCCCAGATGGCGGCGGTCAGTAGCAGGCGGAGTCTCTTGGCGGCGGGTGTTCTGCTTTTGCCCACTGCTCCCTCTTTTGCTACGCTGTTGGCTTGGTCTCACCACTGCCTCTTCCTCCGAACTGTGAAAGTCAGTGGCACGACCTTCATTCCATGTGGGGTCTAGGACCTCATCGTCCCCTGCATCGTCTTCCACCCAGTCTTGATCCCTAACCTCCTGTTCAGTCTGCACACTGCAGAAAGACGCAGCAGTTGGCACCTGTGTTTCGTCATCATCAGAGACATGCTGAGGTGGTATTCCCATGTTCTCATAATCAGGAAACATAAGTGGTTGTGTGTCAGTGCATTCTATGTCTTCCACCGCTGGGGAAGGGCTGGGTGGATGCCCTTGGGAAACCCTGCCAGCGGAGTCTTCAAACAGCATAAGAGACTACTGCATAACTTGAGGCTCAGACAGTTTCCCTGGTATGCATGGGGGTGATGTGACAGACTGATGGGCTTGGTTTTCAGGCGCCATCTGTGCGCTTTCTGCAGAAGACTGGGTGGGAGATAATGTGAACGTGCTGGATCCACTGTCGGCCACCCAATTGACTAATGCCTGTACCTGCTCAGGCCTTACCATCCTTAGAACGGCATTGGGCCCCACCAAATATCGCTGTAAATTATGGCGGCTACTGGGACCTGAGGTAGTTGGTACACTAGGACGTGTGGCTGTGGCAGAACGGCCACGTCCTCTCCCAGCACCAGAGGGTCCACTAACACCACCACGACCATGTCAGCGTCCGCGTCCTTTACTAGATGTTTTGCTCATTGTTATCGTTCACCACAACAACAAAAATATTATTTGACCCAATGTATTGAATTCAAATTCAGGCCTTTTTTTAAAAACAACTAACACTATCTGGCTAACTATTTAGGTTCCGTATTACACTAATACAGGCACAAAACCTAGAAAGTCACACACATATATATTTGATAATTCTTTATTGGTAGAAAAATACAATAATAATTACATATATAGCGGTTTCAATTAATGGTAAAAAGTGCAGGAGTATAAAGTGACAAGTGCATGGAGCCACCCAACCAATCCAAGAACTGGTATATCTGATAGGTGAGATGGTACAAGGGGTAATGGGACGATTATTATCTAAGCTGATGCAATAAATGGTAAAAAATCCCAATGATAATTGCACAAAAAGCACAACATCCATATTACACCACTAAAGGTCATTAATATATGAGAACATCAAGTCGCACTATGATTGCAGAGCGGTCAGCAATTAAGGCTAACAACAGTGAGCAGATGCTGATCCGCCTGCAAACGGCAGTTCAAATGCAATAGACCGTGGTAACCTATACTGACCAGAGAGGATAGCGTGATGGCTCCTTGCCCGACGCGCATTTCGCCTTGCTTCTTCATACGCCCCCTGAAGAAGCAAGGCGAAACGCGCGTCGGGCAAGGAGCCATCACGCTATCCTCTCTGGTCAGTATAGGTTACCACGGTCTATTGCATTTGAACTGCCGTTTGCAGGCGGATCAGCATCTGCTCACTGTTGTTAGCCTTAATTGCTGACCGCTCTGCAATCATAGTGCGACTTGATGTTCTCATATATTAATGACCTTTAGTGGTGTAATATGGATGTTGTGCTTTTTGTGCAATTATCATTGGGATTTTTTACCATTTATTGCATCAGCTTAGATAATAATCATCCCATTACCCCTTGTACCATCTCACCTATGAGATATACCAGTTCTTGGATTGGTTGGGTGGCTCCATGCACTTGTCACTTTATACTCCTGCACTTTTTATTATTAATTGAAACCGCTATATATGTAATTATTATTGTATTTTTCTACCAATAAAGAATTATCAAATATATATGTGTGTGACTTTCTAGGTTTTCTATCTATGTACACACATATTTTCCTACACCCTAGCCTAAAATCTTTTGGTTGTGTATACTAATACAGGCACAGCAGTAACCACAGATTTAGCTGACTATAAATTTGAGGCCTATTATTTAGGCGCTGGGTGACAGGTTTAGGTTTACTGACAGAATTAGACTTGGAAATGCACAGTAGCGTGTGTGAAGTTATTCAGAATGACTCTATGTGCACCTTGAATATTATATACCCTTTTAGGGATAGATTTCAAATAGCTCTGATACAGCAGAAACCACTAAATTATGAAATTGCTAAATTGGGAATTGTATTTCAACCCAGAACAAAAACTGTGCTTGGACGGACACTAAATAACTTGCCCAGCCACAACAGTACAGCAGTAACGACAGATTTAGCAGGATATAAATTTGAGGCCTAGTATTTAGGCGCTGGGTGACAGGTATAGGTTTACTGACAGAATTAGACTTGGAAATGCACAGTAGCGGGTGTGTGAAGTTATTCTGAATGACCCTATGTGCACCTTGAATATGATATACCCTTTTAGGGATAGATTTCAAATAGCTCTGATACAGCAGAAACCACTAAATTATGAAATTGCTAAATTGGGAATTGTATTTAAACCCAGAACAAAAACTGTGCTTTGACGGACACTAAATAACTTGCCCAGCTACAGCAGTAACGACAGATTTAGCAGGATATAAATTTGAGGCCTAGTATTTAGGCGCTGGGTGACAGGTATAGGTTTACTGACAGAATTAGACTGGGATATGCACTGTAGCGTGTGTGTGAATTTATTCAGAATGACCCTATCAGCACCTTGATTCTGATATACCCTTTTAGGGATGTATTTAAAGTAGGCCTGATACAGCAGAAACCACTAAATTAGGAAATTGCTAAATTGGAAATTGTATTTCAACCCAGAACAAAAACTGTGCTTTGACGGACATTAATAACTTGCCCAGCCACAACAGTACAGCAGTAACGACTGATTTAGCAGGATATAAATTTAAGGCCTAGTATTTAGGCGCTGGGTGACAGGTATAGGTTTACTGACAGAATTAGACTGGGATATGCACAGTAGCGTGTGTGTGAAGTTATTCAGAATGACCCTATCAGCACCTTGATTCTGATATACCCTTTTAGGGATGTATTTAAAGTAGGCCTGATACAGCAGAAACCACTAAATTAGGAAATTGCTAAATTGGGAATTGTATTTCAACCCAGAACAAAAGCTGTGCTATGACGGACACTAAATAACTTGCCCAGCTACAGCAGTAACGACAGATTTAGCAGGATATAAATTTGAGGCCTAGTATTTAGGCGCTGGGTGACAGGTATAGGTTTACTGACAGATCTAGACTGGGATATGCACAGTAGCGTGTGTATAGTTATTCAGAATGACCCTATCAGCACTTTGATTCTGATATACCCTTTTAGGGATGTATTTAACCGCCTCCGGACCGCCTAACGCAGATGTGCGGTCCGGAGGCGGCAGCCCTGCGCACAACGACGCATATACGCGTCATCTCGCGAGGGCCGGGATTTCCTGTGAACGCGCGCACACAGGCGCACGCGCTCACAGGAACGGAAGGTAAGCGAGTGGATCTCCAGCCTGCCAGCGGCGATCGCTCGCTGGCAGGCTGGAGATCTGATTTTTTTAACCCCTAACAGGTATATTAGACGCTGTTTTGATAACAGCGTCTAATATACCTGCTACCTGGTCCTCTGGTGGTCCCTTTTGTTAGGATCGACCACCAGAGGACACAGGTAGGTCAGTAAAGTCGCACCAAACACCACACTACACTACACCCCCCCATCACTTATTAACCCCTTATGAACCCCTGATCACCCATGATCACCCCATATAAATTCCCTGATCACCCCCCTGTCATTGATCACCCCCCTGTCATTGATCACCCCCCTGTCAGGCTCCGTTCAGACGTCCGTATGATTTTTACGGATCCATGGATACATGCATCGGATCCGCAAAACACATGCGGACGTCTGAATGGAGCCTTACAGGGGGGTGATCAATGACAGGCGGGTGATCACCCATATACACTCCCTGATCACCCCCTGTCATTGATCACCCCCCTGTCATTGATCACCCCCCTGTAAGGCTCCATTCAGACGTCCGCATGTGTTTTGCGGATCCGATCCATGTATCCATGGATCCGTAAAAATCATACGGACGTCTGAATGGAGCCTTACAGGGGGGTGATCAATGACAGGGGGGTGATCACCCATATACACTCCCTGATCACCCCCTGTCATTGATCACCCCCCTGTAAGGCTCCATTCAGACGTTCGTATGATTTTTACGGATCCATGGATACATGGATCGGATCCGCAAAACACATGCGGACGTCTGAATGGAGCCTTACAGGGGGGTGATCAATGACAGGCGGGTGATCACCCATATACACTCCCTGATCACCCCCTGTCATTGATCACCCCCCTGTAAGGCTCCATTCAGACGTCCGCATGTGTTTTGCGGATCCGATCCATGTATCCATGGATCCGTAAAAATCATACGGTCGTCTGAGTGGAGCCTTACAGGGGGGTGATCAATGACAGGGGGTGATCAGGGAGTGTATATGGGTGATCACAAGTTAGTGGAATATGGGACTTTGTAAGAAAAAACTAACAAAAAAATATATATATTTCCGCTAACTTGGGCCAAAAAAATGTCTGAATGTCGTATGATTTTTACGGATCCATGGATACATGGATCGGATCCGTAAAAATCATACGGACGTCTGAATGGAGCCTTACAGGGGGGGTGATCAATGACAGGGGGGTGATCACCCTGATCACCCCCTGTCATTGATCACCCCCCTGTAAGGCTCCATTCAGACGTCCGCATGTGTTTTGCGGATCCGATCCATGTATCCATGGATCCGTAAAAATCATACGACATTCAGACATTTTTTTGGCCCAAGTTAGCGGAAATATATATAATTTTTTGTTTGTTTTTTCTTACAAAGTCTCATATTCCACTAACTTGTGTCAAAAAATAAAATCTCACATGAACTCACCATACCCCTCACGGAATCCAAATGCGTAAACATTTTTAGACATTTATATTCTAGACTTCTTCTCACGCTTTAGGGCCCCTAAAAAGCCAGGGCAGTATAAATACCCCACATGTGACCCCATTTTGAAAAGAAGACACCCCAAGGTATTCCGTGAGGGGCATATTGAGTCCATGAAAGATTGAAATTTTTGTCCCAAGTTAGCGGAAAGTGAGACTTTGTGAGAAAAAAACTAAAAAAATCAATTTCCGCTAACTTATGCAAAAAAAATAAAAATTCTATGAACTCGCCATGCCCCTCATTGAATACCTTGGGGTGTCTTCTTTCCAAAGTGGGGTCACATGTGGGGTATTTATACTGCCCTGGATTTTTAGGGGCCCGTAAGTGTGAGAAGAAGTCTGGGATCCAAATGTCTAAAAATGCCCTCCTAAAAGGAATTTGGGCACCTTTGCGCATCTAGGCTGCAAAAAAGTGTCACACATCTGGTATCACCGTACTCAGGAGAAGTTGCGCAATGTGTTTTGGGGTGTCATTTTACATATACCCATGCTGGGTGAGAAAAATATCTTGGTCAAATGCCAACTCTGTATAAACAAATGGGAAAAGTTATCTTTTGCCAAGATATTTCTCTCACCCAGCATGGGTATATGTAGAATGACACCCCAAAACACATTCCCCAACGTCTCCTGAGTACGGCGATACCAGATGTGTGACACTTTTTTGCAGCCAAGGTGGGCAAAGGGGCACATATTCCAAAGAGCACCTTTCGGATTTCACAGGCCATTTTTTACAGATTTTGATTGCAAACTTCTTCTCACACATATGGGCCCCTAAATTGCCAGGGCAGTATAACTACGCCACAAGTGACCCCATTTTGGAAAGAAGACACCCCAAGGTATTCCGTGAGGGGCATGGCGAGTTCCTAGATTTTTTTTTTTTTGTCGCAAGTTAGTGGAATATAAGACATTGTAAGGAAAAAAGAAAAAAAAAGAAAAATCATCATTTTCCGCTAACTTGTGACAAAAAATAAAAAATTCTAGGAACTCGCCGTGCCCCTCACGGAATACCTTGGGGTGTCTTCTTTCCAAAATGGGGTCACTTGTGGCGTAGTTATACTGCCCTGGCAATTTAGGGGCCCATATGTGTGAGAAGAAGTTTGCAATCAAAATGTGTAAAAAATGGCCTGCGAAATCCGAAAGGTGCACTTTGGAATATGTGCCCCTTTGCCCACCTTGGCTGCAAAAAAGTGTCACACATCTGGTATCGCCGTACTTAGGAGAAGTTGGGGAATGTGTTTTGGGGTGTAATTTTACATATACCCATGCTGGGTGAGAAAAATATCTTGGTCAAATGCCAACTTTGTATAAAAAAATTTGAAAAGTTGTCTTTTGCCAAGATATTTCTCTCACCCAGCATGGGTATATGTAAAATGACACCCTAAAACACATTCCCCAACTTCTCCTGAGTACGGCGATACCAGATGTGTGACACTTTTTTGCAGCCAAGGTGGGCAAAGGGGCACATATTCCAAAGTGCACCTTTCGGATTTCGCAGGCCATTTTTTACACATTTTGATTGCAAAGTACTTCTCACACATTTGGGCCCCTAAATTGCCAGGGCAGTATAACTACCCCACAAGTGACCCCATTTTGGAAAGAAGACACCCCAAGGTATTCCGTGAGGGGCATGGCGAGTTCCTAGAATTTTTTATTTTTTGTCGCAAGTTAGTGGAATATGAGACTTTGTAAGAAAAAAAAATAATTAAAATAAAATCATCATTTTCCGCTAACTTGTGACAAAAAATAAAAAGTTCTATGAACTCACTATGCCCATCAGCGAATACCTTAGGGTGTCTACTTTCCGAAATGGGGTCATTTGTGGGTTTTTTCTACTGTCTGGGCATTGTAGAACCTCAGGAAACATGACAGGGGCTCAGAAAGTCAGAGCTGCTTCAAAAAGCGGAAATTCACATTTTTGTACCATAGTTTGTAAACGCTATAACTTTTACCCAAACCATTTTTTTTTTGCCCAAACATTTTTTTTTTATCACAGACATGTAGAACAATAAATTTAGCGAAAAATTTATATATGGATGTCGTTTTTTTTGCAAAATTTTACAGCTGAAAGTGAAAAATGTCATTTTTTTGCAAAAAAATCGTTAAATTTCGATTAATAACAAAAAAAGTTAAAATGTCAGCAGCAATGAAATACCACCAAATGAAAGCTCTATTAGTGAGAAGAAAAGGAGGTAAAATTCATTTGGGTGGTAAGTTGCATGACCGAGCGATAAACGGTGAAAGTAGTGTAGTGCAGAAGTGTAAAAGGTGGCCTGGTTATGAAGGGGTTGTTAGCTAGCGGGGCTGAAGTGGTTAAAGTAGGCCTGATACAGCAGAAACCACTAAATTAGGAAATTGCTAAATTGGGAAATGTATTTCAACCCAGAACAAAAACTGTGCTTTGACGGACACTAAATAACTTCCCCAGCCACAACAGTACAGCAGTAACGACAGATTTAGCAGGATATAAATTTGAGGCCTAGTATTTAGGCGCTGGGTGACAGGTATAGGTTTACTGACAGAATTAGACTTGGAAATGCACAGTAGCGGGTGTGTGAAGTTATTCTGAATGACCCTATGTGCACCTTGAATATGATATACCCTTTTAGGGATAGATTTCAAATAGCTCTGATACAGCAGAAACCACTAAATTATGAAATTGCTAAATTGGGAATTGTATATCAACCCAGAACAAAATATGTGCTTTGACGGACACTAAATAACTTGACCAGCCACACCAGTAACAACAGATTTAGCTGGATATAAACTTGAGGCCTAGTATTTAGGCGCTGGGTGACAGGTATACGTTTACTGACAGAATTAGACTGGGATATGGCTAAAAAATAACCACACTATTGCTGGTTAAATGCACTTGGTGTGACAGCTTGACCAAACACACTATTGAGGGTTAAATGCACTTGGTGACAGGCGCAGCTTGCCCCTGATGTAGTATATGGCCAAAAAATAAATAGACTATTGCTGGTTAAATGCACTTGGTGTGACAGCTTGACCAACCACACTACTGAGGGTTAAATGCACTTGGTGACAGGCGCAGCTTGCCCCTGATGTAGTATATGGCCAAAAAATAAATAGACTATTGCTGGTTAAATGCACTTGGTGTGACAGCTTGACCAACCACACTACTGAGGGTTAAATGCATTTGGTGACAGGCGCAGCTTGCCCCTGATGTAGTATATGGCCAAAAAATAAACAGACTATTGCTGGTTAAATGCACTTGGTGTGACAGCTTGACCAACCACACTACTGAGGGTTAAATGCACTTGGTGACAGGCGCAGCTTGCCCCTGATGTAGTATATTGCCAAAAAATAAACAGACTATTGCTGGTTGAATGCACTTGGTGTGACAGCTTCACCCTGATGTAGGATTTAGCCCAAAAACAACCACACCATTGAGGGTTAAATGCACTTGGTGACAGGCGCAGCTTGCCCCTGATGTAGTATATGGCCAAAAAATAAACAGACTATTGCTGGTTAAATGCACTTGGTGTGACAGCTTCACCCTGATGTAGGCTTTAGCCAAAAAACAACCACACCATTGAGGGTTAAATGCACTTGGTCGCAGCTTGTGCTGGCGCACCACAAGACACAAAATGGCCGCCGATCACCCCAGAAAAAAGTGACTGACAAACGGTCTGGGCAGCCTAAAAACAGTGAGCAATTGAGTATCAGCAGCTCAATGATCCACAGCTGCAGATCAATCAATTAATCAAGTCTTTTGGAGGAGTTAATCAGCCTAATCTCGCCCTACTGTCGCAGCCGCAACCTCTCCCTACGCTAATCAGAGCAGAGTGACGGGCGGCGCTATGTGACTCCAGCTTAAATAGAGGCTGGGTCACATGGTGCTCTGGCCAATCACAGCCATGCCAATAGTAGGCATGGCTGTGATGGCCTCTTGGGGCAAGTAGTATGACGCTTGTTGATTGGCTGCTTTGCAGCCTTTCAAAAAGCGCCAAGAAAGCGACGAACACCGAACCCGAACCCGGACTTTTACGAAAATGTCCGGGTTCGGGTCCGTGTCACGGACACCCCAAAATTCGGTACGAACCCGAACTATACAGTTCGAGTTCGCTCATCCCTAGTTATAAACAATCTAATATACCAGAGCACACACAGATAATCTACTACTAAAGGAAATAGATGAGGTGGCAAATCATAATGAGGGCATTATTTTAGGGGACTTCAATTATTCAATTATAGACTGGGAATATGAAATCTGTGGATTTTATAAAGGAAACAGGTCAATAACTAAAGACCTTTCTCAACTGGTACAGGACCCGTCTAGAGAGAAGGCCATACTGGACTGGACTACTAACCAATAGTCCTGACAGAACAAGACATGCAGCTTGGGGGACACCTGGGAAAATAGTGGCCATAATATAATAGACTTCCAGTTGTCATTCAAAAGAGTGCCACAAAATGGGATATTTTTAAAAGCATCCTAAACTCTAATTGTAAGAGGCACATACCTTATTGGAATAAAAGGATGAGGAACTAGAAAAAAAACCAATGTTGATAAATAGAAATGTAAAGGGAGCAATGAATGATAAAAATAAACATTTAAATTACTAAAACAAGAGGGTAGATAGCTTTTGACAGCACACCAAACTTGGACCAACATTGCACTATATTAGTTTATTAAGTCATTGTGCTCTGTACTCATTTTGTTCCCTGATGAACCTGCATGATCAACAGAAACAGGGAAAACGAATCAGAACAGATTAAGATAGGGGGCAGAAATATTTATTTTCAGGGATAGATGCCATGGCAGGGGAATAGGGTTGTTAGGACATATATCCTTCCCTTTCCCAAGGCCCTTCTTCCCTAATGCCAATCTGCATGACCAGGAGAACCCGATACTGGATTCACCTCTGGGACCTGAAATTGGAGGACCGAATCTGATCACCATCACCTAGAAATCGTGAGTTAGGACATATATCTTTCGATTTCCCTCATGCCAATCTACATGACTAGGAGAACCCGATACTGGATTCACCTCTGGGACCTGAAATTGGAGGACCGAATCTGATCACCGTCACCAAGAAATCATGAGTGACCACATAGTGGCTACCTATAGTGTTGACCGAGCACCAAAGTGCTCGGGTGCTCGAGTACAACACCTCGGGATGCTCGGGCGCTCTTCCGAGCACCAGAGCACAATAGAAGTCAATGGGAGAACCTGAGCATTAAACCAGACAACCCCTGCTCTGAAGAGGGGAGGGTGTCTGGTTCACATGAAAAGGTCAGAAATTGATAGAAACATCAATGAAATGGTTAAGGGAACAGCATTGGGATGATGTCTGGATGCATCTTGGACTTCCAGGTCGCTGCTGGGAACGATGCTGTCCGAGTAGTATGCCAATTTTACAGACTGACAATAATACGCACAAAACCGAAGATAAAATTGATTTTAGAGGAAAAATTGTTAGGAAACATTCTTTCCTGTATATTTACTTGTATATAGAGTGCAAGTGCTGCCAAAAATTACAAGGAAGAGGCACTCCGATACAACCTGTATATCACATAAAGGAGGGCCTCATTCACATTGTGGGTACAATTGTTCAGGTAGTGGGACTCCTACACTCATAGAGCCTATGCACTGAAAATGAAAAAGCTGCCAAAATCTAAAAGGCACCGGCTCTCCAATACACCTTTTATTACACATAAAGGAGGGCATCATACACACCCTTGAATAATTATGATTGATGGCCTGCTGGTGACCCTCAAAAATATTGAGAGCAAAGGCCTGCTGGTGACCGTCTAAAACATTAGGGGCGAGGGCCTGCTGCTGAGATGACCATCTAAAACATTATGCGCAAGGACCTGCTGTCGAGCTGACCATCTAAAACATTATGGGAGAGGGCCTGCTGCTGAGCTGACCATCTAAAACATTAGGGGAATGTGCCTGCTGCTGATCTGATCATGGAAAAAATTATGAGCGAGGGCCTGCTGCTGAGCTGACCCTCAAAAACATTAGGAGCGAGGGCAGCCTAATAAGCATGTTGATATGATGGAGGAGAAGGAGGAGGACGAGGAAAGGAATACACCATAAAAGCCACATTTAAAGTGCCTTTATGTTCAGCTGCTTTCCTCTGGTGGAGTAGAGAAGTCGGGGCCAGGCCTTGTTCATTTTGACAAGAGTCACCGGTCAGTATTTTCAGTTATTATGCCCCCAGCAGCACTAAATAACCGCTTTAACAAAACGCTGGCGGCAGGGCAGGCCAGCACCACCAAGGTGTAGAGTGCCAGTTTATGCAACGTTTCCAGCTTAGACACCCAATAGTTGTAAGGCACAGAGGGATCATTGGGGACGCAGACACGGCCTGCTACGTACTCCTTCACCATCTTCTAAAAATGTTATCCTTGTGACACTTGACCACGCATCAGGGTGGGGTGCTGACGGGGTGTCATGAAACTGTCCCAGGCCTCGGAGACTGTTTCCCTGCCTCTGTTGGAACTGCTGTGTGTTCCCATCTCTCATTCTCGGTTGCCCAAGGAACTACATACTCTGCCGTCAGCGTTGTCAGCTGGAAATTTTGGGAGCAATTTTCCCACAAGGACCTTCTGGTATTGCACCATTTTGCTAGTCCTCTACACCACAGGAATGAGAGATGAGAAGTTATCTTTGTAGCAGGGGTTGAGAAGGGTGAACAACCAGTAATCAGTGTTAGACAAAATGCGTATAACGCGAGGGTCACGGGAAAGGCAGCATAACATAAAGTCAGCCATGTGTGCCAGAGTCCCAACAGACAAGACTTCGCTGTCCTCATCAGGAGGATGACTCTTAATCTCTTTATCCTCTTCCTCCTCTTCAGCCCATCCACGCTGAACAGAAGAATAAACCTGCTATGGGTACTACCCTCTGTAGCGGAGGCAACCGTCTCCTGCTCCTCCTCCTCATCATCCAATTCGCACTGAGAAGACGAACTGAGGGTGGTCTGGCTATCACCCTGTGTACTGTCTTCCCCCATTTCCACCTCTTCCACATGCAAAACGTCTGCCTTCATTGTGAGCAGCAAGCGTTTTAGTAGACACAGAAGTGGAATGGTTACGCTGATAATGGCGGCATCGCCGCTCACCATCTGTGTTGATTCCTCAAAGTTGCGTAAAACCTCACAGAGGTCAGACATCCGTGCCCACTCGTCGCTTGTGAAGAACGAAGCTGACTGGAAAGGTGAGTACCATGTTGCAGCTGGTATTCCACTACAGCCCTCTGCTGCTCACAAAGCCTGGCCAACATGTGGAACGTGGTGTTCCAGTGCGTGCTCATGTTGCAAAAAAGTCGTGAGCTGGCAATTGCAAGCGCTGCTGCAGCGCTTTGATGCACCTTCACCAGTAGCTCAGGCAAATTTGGGTAGGTTTTGAGAAACCGCTGAACCACTAAGTTGAACACGTGGGCTAGGCATGGTATGTGTGTGAGCTTGCCAAGCTCCAAAGCCGCCATCAAGTTACTGCCATTATCAGACACAACCATGCCTGGTTGTAGGTTGAGTGGCGAGAGCCATAGCTCAGTCTGGTCCCTTATACCCTGCCACAGCTATGCGGCGGTGTGCTGTTTGTCACCTAAGCAAATAAGTTTGGCCACAAGCACTTGTCCGTGTAAGTGGACCTTCCCAATAACTGCGTTGGTCAGGGCAAGGGTGATGTTACGGGACACATGCTGGTGTAAGGCGGGGATGGCACACCAGGCAAAATAGTGGCGGCTGGGGACTGAGTAACGAGGGACGGCCACCGCCATCAGGCTGCCGAAAGCCTCATTGTCCACATGCCTAAATGGCAACATTTCCAGGGCCAGCAATTTGGAAAGGTGCGCATTTAGTGCTATGGCCTGTGGGTGGGTGGCTGGGTATTTGCGCTTTCGTTCAAAGGCCTGGGGTATGGACATCTGTATACTGCACTGGGACACAGAAGTGAATATGATAGCTGAAATTCCAGGTGCAGGACGTGAGGCATCCGGGCCTGAGTCTTGGACAGGGGATTGGCCAGCACGTAACACAGTGGAAGAGGAGGCAGTGGTGTGACCCGCAGACACTGATTGTGGACCCAGGCATTCGGCCCACCTATTAGGGTGCTTTGATGCCATGTGGCGGGTCATGCTGGTGGTGGTGAGGTTGCTAGTGTTTACACCCCTGCTCATTTTGGTACGGCACAGGTTGCAAATGACAATTATTCTATCGTCCGCACTTTCATCAAAAAAGCGCCAGACTGCGGAACACCTACCCCTTGGCGTTTTCTGGGGAACAGTTGCGGGCCTGTTAGGTGTGGCCCGCCTTCTCTCTTTTGCCACCCCACTGCCTCTTCCAGCTTGTTGCGGTGCTGCGGATCCCTCCGCCTCTATACTGCTGTCTTCGCTCAGCTTGCCACCTTCCCAGGTTAGGTCAGGTTTCATCGTCCACCACCTCCTCTTCCACTTCCTCATTCTGTTCATCCTCCTGACTTGTTGACCTAACAACAACCTCACTTATTGGCAACTTTGTCTCATCATCATCATCATCCACCTTGTGAAACACTAATTGCCGTTCCCCACTGCCATCTTCTTATAACTGTGGATGCTCAAGGGTTTGGGAATCAGGGCACAAGATCTCCTCATGTCCCTCTTCAAGCTGGCTTGGCGAGAGGTCCAAATTAAGGAATGGCGCTGAAAATAGCTCCTCGGAATATCCGAGTGGGGGATCACTTGTTTGCAAAGACTCTCCATGGTGGGAAGAAGGAGGATCAGGGTGAGGATTCTGTTGACCAGACTCTTGGCTACTGAGACTGGACTTTGTGGAAGACAGGGTGGTGCTTAACCAACTGGAAGCATTATCTGCTGCAATCCAACCGACCACCTGCTAGCACTGGTCTGACTTCGAGAGTGGTGTCCTGCGCCACCCTGCAAACTGGGACATGAAGCTAGGTATCGTGGATGAGTGTGTTTCTTGTGCTCTCCCAGCTGACACAGTTTCACCGCGCACAAGGCCATGGTCTCTGCGTGCTCCATCAGCAGCACGGCCACCTCCTAGTACCTTACTGCTCACCTTCATCAAATTAAATGGTATATATGCTTGCAAGTATGTCACACATACAGTAGTGCAGTTTTTAAAGTGTATGCGCAAATAAATTACAGTCAATGTCACAGATATTTGGGATGCGGAAACGTTATACAGGAGAGTACCACAGGTAATGGCACTGCTGTCACCAGCGGCTAAGAAAAAATGGTAATGTAACTGTCTGCAGCAGACTCCGTCTAGATGTCACAGATATTTTTTGTATGCGCACATGTTAAACAGGAGATGTAGCGCAGATAATGTCCCTGTTCGCAGCGTCTACAGAAAAAGTACAGTGGACGTCACATATTTTTAGTATGCGCACACGTTAAACAGGAGATGTAGTGCAGATAATGTCGCTGTCCACAGCGTCTACGGAAAAAGTACACTAGATGTCACGGCGCAGGCACGTGATGTCACTGTGAGTGCCGCCCGCGCAGGCAGTGCGTGGGCGGCACTCACAGTGACATCACGTGCCTGCGCCGCCTAGTGGGAGGAGCAGGCGCGCCGCTCGCATTGCCTGTTAGTTGCTACCGAGCGAGTGCTGATTTAAAGTTGAAGTTACTGCAGGACCAGGTCAGAGGATACCAATTACAGTTTAGAAGAAATGTACACTCCTGTGAGCGGTCAAAATGAATGGGGGCACTTTTTAGTTGGGGGGGGCACAGCGTGATGTAGGGGGGGGGGGGGCTGTGGCCCCCTCTGTCCCACCCTTGGTGACACCACTGGGGAAATAGCAGTCGTCTCGGGAGGCGCGGGGACGTGACGTTGCGGTGGGATTCGTCGGATTCGAATTTCATAAATTACGCTGGGATTCGAGTCCACAAATCCCACAAATCCATCAAGATTGGAGGGATTTGTGGATTCGACGGATTCGTCATCCCACCTCTAGTTATGCACATGAGATGGAATAATGTAAGTCAACCGTGCATACTAAATGGTAAAACACTGGATAACACTGACATAATGATGATGATGTATAGTCTTACACGCAGTGTACACGCAGTCTTACCCTTAGGGCCTCGATGCACTTAGCTGGCTGAAGAAGAAGGCATGACACTTTACCATGGGCCGCAAAGGCCTAGAGAATAAGGCACCTATTCCAGAGACCATTTTCCTAGCACTTATCAAATAGAGAATCAAGAAAAAGGGAGGGAAGGTAGAGGGATCTCAAGGTTCAAGGGGTTCGGGCGAGATATAGAGAATGTGAAGAGAACAAAATTAAAAAACCTGAGTAAAAAGTATCTTTAACCACCTCAGCCCCCCTAGCTTAAACACCCTTAATGACCAGACCACTTTTTACAATTCTGCATTACACTACTTTCACCGTTTATTGCTCGGTCATGCAACTTACCACCCAAATGAATTTTACCTCCTTTTCTTCTCACTAATAGAGCTTTCATTTGGTAGTATTTCATTGCTGCTGACATTTTTACATGTTTTGTTATTAATCGAAATTTAACGACATTTTTGCAAAAAAATGACATTTTTCACTTTCAGTTGTAATTTTTTTTTTTTTAAAACAACATCTATATATAAATTTTTCTCTAAATTTATTGTTCTACATGTCTTTGATAAAATAAAAATGTTTGGGTAAAAAAAAAAAAATGGTTTGGGTAAAAGTTATATGCTTTTTGAAGCAGCTCTGACTTTCTGAGCACCTGTCATGTTTCCTGAGGTTCTACAATGCCCAGACAGTAGAAAACCCCCACAAATAACCCCATTTCGGAAAGTAGACAACCTAAGGTATTCGCTGATGGGCATAGTGAGTTCATAGAACTTTTTATTTTTTGCCACAAGTTAGCGGAAAATGATGAATTTTTTCTTTTTTCTTCTTACAAAGTCTCATATTCCACTAACTCGTGATAAAAAATAAAAACTTCCATTAACTCACTATGCCTATCATGAAATACCTTGGGGTGTCTTCTTTCCAAAATGGGGCCACTTGTGGGGTAGTTATACTGCCCTGGCATTTTAGGGGCCCTAATGTGTGGGAAGTAGTTTGAAATCTAAATGTGTAAAAAATGCCCTGTGAAATCCTAAAGGTGCTCTTTGGAATGTGGGCCCCTTTGCCCACCTAGGCTGCAAAAAAGTGTCACACATGTGGTATCGCCGTACTCAGGAGAAGTAGGGCACTGTGTTTTGGGGTGTCATTTTACATATACCCATGCTGGGTGAGATAAATATCTTGGTTAAATGCCAACTTTGTATACAAAAATGGGAAAAGTTGTGTTTTTTTTTTCTCACAAAGTCTCCCTTTCCACTAACTTGGGACAAAAATTTCAATCTTTCATGGACTCAATATGCCCCTCAGCGAATACCTTGGGGTGTCTTCTTTCCAAAATGTCATTTGTGGGGTGTTTGTACTGCCCTGCCAATATATATATGCATCATTACATGCCACAAACTGGCAAGTATTAATGCTTAGAATTACAATGCACATATCGTCTGTATTTATTTTTGAAAAATTTTAAGATTTCAGACACCCCCATTGGAAGGGGCATACTACCTCAATGTCAGCAAAATAAATTGACAGGATCCCCCTATGTATCTCAATCTATGTGTCTTTCAATTTATTTATTGGAGTGTGGTTAATATTCCCGAAATGCTCAGAATTATATCTCCCTCCTCTCATCACCACATAGTCAAGTGAGCAACTACACTGGCTCAAATATATGACATAAATAGAGATGAGCGAATCGAAGCTGATGAAGTGGAATTCGATCCAAATTTCCAGAAAAATCTGATTCGCAACTAATGTTAATTTCCTTGCACTTCGTGGTAACTAATCAAAATTTTCCTAAAATGGCGGCTACACGTGTGAGGACTAATGACATGGGGCAAGGAATTCTGGGAAGGTGGGATCACCCAGATTTACATGCCTGCATGCAGCCAATCAGCAGCCAGCCCTGTGATGTCACAGCCCTATAAATACGACATCCATTTTAGATTCTGCCATTTTCCAGCGTTCAGAGTGCAGGGACAGACGTGTGAAGGTGCTAGGGACAGCAATTGGTAAAACCTCATTGTGGGGGAAAACAATGACAGAAAAAACTATTTATAAGTGCAGGGAAAGGATAGGGAGGAATCATTTCACAGCATCTTAGTGCAGGGAGAGACATCAGAAGGTGCTAAGGCCATTGATAGGAAAGTGATTTACAAGTGCATGGAAAGATTAGACAGCTCTGTCATTCCAGATATTTGTGATTGGGCTGCAAGTGCTATGTTGAAAAGCCTTTAGTGGCTTATATCTTAGTATCAATACTACAAGAAAAATATATACGCATTTCACTTCTGCAGTTATTTCTGGTAAAGGCGTATAGGGGGATATTTCATAAAAAAAAAAAAAAAGATACACACTGCACTGTTGCAGTTATTTCTGGTGAAAGGGTATAGGGGTGTATTTCAGTACTACAAGAAAAATATGTATGCACTTCACTCTAAGGGTCCATTCACACGTCCGTTTTTTCTTTCCTGATCTGTTCCCTTTTTTTGTGGAACAGATCAGGACCAGATCTGGACCCATTCATTTTCAATGGGTCCTGGAAAAAAATCGGACAGTACAATGTGTGCTGTCCGTTTCCGTTGTTCCGTTCCGCATGTCCGTTTAAATATAAAACATGTCCTATTCTTTTCCGCAAAATTCGGATCCTGGTACAATACAAAGTCAATGGATCCACAAAAAACTGAAGACATTCAGATGTCATTCCGTATGTCATCCGTTTTATGCGGAATCCGTTCCAGGAAACACATAACAAATGTTTTTTTGTTTTTTTTTTTTCAATTTTTTTTCAAAGAAATTCAAACAACTTTATTTGATTATTGAAATTTATACATGTTTCCGTTTTTTGCGGATCCGCAAAAAACAGATGACATACGGATGACATACGGAAACATTTTCAGGAACAACGGATCCGCAAAAAAACGGACCGAAAATCGGGATATAGGAAAATACTGACGTGTGAATGTAGCCTAAGTTTTTTCTGGTCAAAGCATATAGGGTTGTATTCCAGTACAACAAGAAAACTATATTCTCAGTGCATTTCTGCAGTTAATTCTGGTGAAAGCATATAGTGGCCTATTTCAATCCAATTATTTGTCATTATGTATATTATATATTATTTACATCATATATATATATTTTTTTTTTTTTTTTTTTTTAAAGAAACCTTTTACCTGTCAAACAATGGCTTCTCCATGTTTCTAAGGAAGCTAATGTCGCTGTTGAAAGACTGGAGAAAACTAAAAGAACCACAGTGGAAATTATCCTGTTTGATGCAATAAAATGACTCAGAGTCTTTTATGGATCCATATTCACATACTTCTTTTGCCGAGTCTAGCTTGAACCCACATTCACTTTTAACAGACTGGTTTCTGTACACAAATGTTCCTACGAAGTGTACAAGATCATAGTCGTTGTCCCTGGCTCTCCATAGAGCTGAAACCGCCTCACTAGAATGGTAAAGTATCAAAGAAATATAGACTTTTCCTTCCCAAAATAAAGTAAAGTGGACGTGATATGTTCCATTGTTAAAGTCTTCAACCACTCCCGACGCTCCGGCATTCAGTTTGGAGTTAAATATTCTAGGTTTTATGAAGTCACCGCCATACGTCTTTCTATTACCCAAGTAATCAAACATATCAATTTGGATAATTAACTTGTCTCCAGTGCAGTACTTCTTTCTTGGGTTCATAATAGTGGCCTTGCTCATCTTAGCACTTGATGCAAAATTTGTATGGTTCAGGGTCACCGTATGGATCATTTGAGATACCTTGTTGAGGATAAGAAGCTCATCTTCGAATAGGGTAATTCTTCTTTTGGACTTTACATCTGGTTTTGAGGTCAATTCAGATAAACACACTTTTGTAGGTGATACCTAAAAAATGTAAAATTACAGTATAATACTTTTTAGCATATTATGATTATATAGTGCCTTGTGAAAGTTTTTGTTATTGGAAACAGGAAAAAAATATTTGTGGTGTTCTATATAAAAAAAAAAAATTCCGCCAAGGTTTGGGGTGTTCACTGTGCGCTAAAAATGCCATGACGTCCTTATTCTGAGGCTTAATACAAATATAGCAATACCAAACTTGTATAGTTGTTTTTTTTTACTACTTAAAAAAAAAAACATTTGAAAAAATATATATTTTCTTTGCGTTGCTATTTTCTGTTAGCCATCTTTTTTTATATTTCTTGCTAATTATTTGTGGGGCAAACTGTGTTTGTTGTATGTATTGCTTTTTGATCACTGTTATAAAACATTTTTTGGGGGGGATCAGGTGACTAAAAATTGTGTGTAGTTTTCATTTTTTTCCGTTATGGTGTTCACTGCACAGGAATTTTTTTAAAATATTTTATTAGTTCAGCCATTTTTGGACGTGGCAATGTTTATTGTTTTATTGTTAATATATTTTTATATGTAAAATTGGGAAAGTGGGGACAATTTAAACTTTTTAATTTTATAGTAATAACTTTTAACTCCCTTAGGAAGCTAGAACCTGGTAACTTTTGATCCCTTGTCCTATTCACCCTTATAGGTATCTATTAGGGTGAATGGGATTCAGATGCAGTAACTGCTGAGTTGCGCTTTGTGCACAGCTTAGCAGAGAGCTTCAAAAGTGTCCAGGCCACCATGGTAACTGACCAGAGTCCCCCGATTTCACTGCGGGGGCTCCGATCGGAAGGCAGAGGGAGCCGTATTCCTCTACCTAACTCCACAGATGTTGCGATCGGTGTTGATCGCAGCATCTCATAGGTCAGGGGTCAGCAACCTTCAGCACTCCAGCTGTTGTGAAACTACAATTTCCAGCATGCTCATTCATTTCTATAAGGCCCCTTTCACATGCGCGAATATTCCGCGCGGGTGCAATGCGTGAAGTGAACGCATTGCAGCCGCACTGAATCCTGACCCATTCATTTCTATGGGGCTGTGCACACGAGCAGTGATTTTCACGCATCACTTGTGCTTGCGTGAAAATCGCAGCATGTTCCTCTTTGTGCGTTTTTCACGAAACGCAGGCCCTATAGAAATAATTGGGGTTGCGTTAAAATCGCAAGCATCCGCAAGCAAGTGCGGATGCGGTGCGATTTTCACGCACGGTTGCTAGGAGACTATTGGGATGGAGACCCGATCATTATTATTTTCCCTTATAACTTGGTTATAAGGGGAAAAAATAGCATTCTGAATACAGAATGCATAGTACAATAGCGCTGGAGGGGTTCTCGTCTGTCTCCTTTGCTGAACAGGACCTGTGGTGACGTCACTCCGGTCATCACATGATCCATCACATGATCTTTTACCATGGTGATGGATCATGTGATGACCGGAGTGACGTCACCACAGGTCCTGTTCCTACAATGAATGCTCACCACAGGTCCTGTTCAGCAAAGGAGACAGACGAGAAGCCGGGCTGCGCGATCCACTGAACTAAGGTAAGTTAAATTATTTTTTAATTTTTTTTAACCCCTCCAGCGCTATTGTACTATGCATTCTGTATTCAGAATGCTATTATTTTCCCTTATAACCATGTTATAAGGGAAAATAATATAATCTACAGAACACCGATCCCAAGCCCGAACTTCTGTGAAGAAGTTCGGGTTTGGGTACCAAACACGCGCTATTTTTCTCACGCGAGTGCAAAACGCATTACAATGTTTTGCACTCGCGCGTAAAAATGACGCGTATTCCCGCAACGCACCCGCACATTTTCCCACAACGCCCATCTGAAAGAGGCCTTAGAGTTCTAAGAAGAGCAGAGCAAGTATTCATGCTGGGAGTTGTAGTTTCACAACACCTGGAGTTCCAGAGGTTGCCTACCCCTGTGATAGGATAAATGACAGGGTTTAGCGTGATGGCCATTCATCGTCATTGCAGCTGGGTACCTGCTGTATGATACAGTCTGCAACAGCCATGTATTTAGCGGGCTCACCCCAGCAGCCCGCTCCATACATACCCTCAACCACTGTGATGTACCGGTATGTCACGGCGGTTGAAGGGGTTAAAAGATAAAAAATATTTATGCCATACAGCAAATGGAATAACAGAAAAAAATCTAAATGCCCAATTTGCCATTTTTACGTCACTTCACCTCCCCAAAAAGTTTTTTTTTTAAAAGTTATCAAAAAGTCATTCATAATCCAAAATGGTATCAATAAAAAGTACGGATTGCCTCGAAAAAAATAATCCCTTACATAGCTCCATAGATATACATGTAAAACTAAAAAAGTTATGGAGGTCAGAATATGGTGATGGAAAAAATGAATTTCCAAACCCCATAAAACTGGCTGAATTGATTTTTTTTCCAGCTTCCCATTGCATCATATGTAAAATAAGATGGTGCCATTAGAAACTACAACTTGTACTGCAAAAAACAAACTCTCATATGCCTATGTAAATGGGGAAATAAAAAGTAATGGCTCAGTGAAGGCAGGACCTGAAAAACAAAAGTGGAAAATGGAAAATAGCCATGCCCTCAAAAGATTAAAAACTGAAAAGCTGGGGGTACATATGTGTTCACCCTTTTGCTATGAAACCGCTAAATAAGGTCAGGTTGAGCCAATCCAATGTAGAAGTCAATGAGTTGAAAAAGTGCAGTACCCCAGTCACAGGGGGTATAAGCAAAAGTGTGGTTTTGTAATGTTATTTAATGTTGGACTATACACCAGCATGTGAGGTATGGTATGCATCAGGAATAGGACTAACCACCCCATTTCTCCCATCATCAAGGCCGGCCTTTGGGGTGTGCGGGCTGTGCGGCCGCACAGGGCGCCATAGCAACAGGGGCGCCGGGCGGCCGACAGCTCGCAGTGTAATATGCGGCAGGCGAGGCGGCACTTGTGTTCTCCCTCAGGGCGGGCCCCCAGCCCCCTCCCCTGTTTGACCTGATTCCCCCTCCCCTGTGTCAGTTGTGGATCCGGGGGGGGGGGGGCAACGGGGCACAGGGAGATGAGCGCTTCCATTGTGGAAGCGCTCATCTCCAGTCATCTGTATCGCCGTCCTCAGGACAGCGATACAGATGCCTGCCTGTGCTGCGGTAGGGAAGGGAGAGGCGTGTCCCTCTCCCTTCCTCTGATAGGCTGCCGGCCTAGTGCCTGCAGCCTATCAGAGGCCGGCGCGGGCGGCGCGATGACGTCATCGCGCCGCCTGAGCCATACAGCGTGGGACACAGGCCAGAAGAGGCCTGCATCGCACCACTGACATGGAGGTAAGTATGTGTTTTTTTTTTTATTTTTATTATGTACAATACTTTTACTGGCGGGGGCTGTTATTACTGGCAAAGGGGGGGCTGTTTGTTATTACTGGCAAAGGGGGGGCTGTTATTACTGGCGGGGGCTGTTATTACTGGCAAAGGGGGGCTGTTATTACTGGCAAAGGGGGGGCTGTTATTACTGGCAAAGGGGGGGCTGTTATTACTGGCACAGAGGGGCTGTTATTACTGACACAGAGGGGCTCTTATTACTGGGGGCTGTTATTATTGGCACAGAGGGGCTGTTATTACTGGGGGCTGTTCTTACTGACACAGAGGGGCTCTTATTACTGGGGGCTGTTATTACTGGCACAGAGGGGCTCTTATTACTGGGGGCTGTTATTACTGGCACAGAGGGGCTGTTATTACTGGGGGCTGTTATTACTGGCACAGAGGGGCTCTTATTACTGGGGGCTGTTATTACTGGCACAGGGGGGCTCTTATTACTGGGGGCTGCTATTACTGGCATAGGGGGCTATTATTACTGGCACGGGGGGGCTGTTAATACTGGCACATGATTGGGGGCACTATAGGGGCATCGACTAAGGCCACAAAGAAGGGGTATTTTATATGGGCTCTCTGTACAGTACAATTTTATATTGGGACACATGGTGGGTACTATGGGGAAGGGGGGAGAGCAGTACTATGGGGTCATCTACGGGGTGCACTAAGAAGGGGTATTTTATACTTGCAAATTATGGGGGACACTGAGGGCATCTACTGGAGCATTTTATACTGGTACATTATGGGGGGCACTAGGAGGAAGGAGGGTGTGGAGCACTATGGGGTCATTTACTAGGGGCACTATATAGGGGTATTTTATACTGGCACATTATGGGGGCACTATGAGGACATTAGCTCAAATGGGGGCATTACAAGGGGGTATTTTTTGCACTGTCACATTATAAGGAAAATTATTACTACTGGGGGGGGCATTATGGTGGGCTTTATTACTCCCCCATGGTATGACCCCCTAGTAGCAGCACCAGCCTTTCCCTGCTCTGCTATCCCTCTGCCCCTTCTCCAAATACTTATTATGAAATCTTTCTCATTAGGATAAAACACCTCATCAGCTCCACCGAGCCCCCGGCCAAAGTGTTGAAGTGGCGTCCGAGATCCCCAAGGGCCAAGCCAAGTAACTGTAAGTTTTCACGTGAAATATGTTTGTTATACACATATAGCATACACTGTGCCACACAATATTTTTTTTTTTGAGGGGGGGGGGGGCGCCACAAGGTTAGCTCGCATAGGGCGCCTGAACACCTAAGGCCGGCCCTGCCCATCATGGTAGGAGTGGGCTGGTCCTACTTCCTGTCAGGAGAAGGGAGTGTTGGCTTAGACTGTGAGGAGTGCAGAAGCACATCCTATTGTTCCTGCTCCAAGGGCCCACAGAAGCAACTCATCTGTGAAACCACTACTCCAAAGAGACTTAAAAGACCAAACTCCAGATATTCTACAAAGGTACAGAGTTACAGTCAGCAGACTTACCAGCAATTATAGCTATCCAGACTTTACTACATGTGAGTAGTGTTGGGCTCGAATATTATTCGCGAATATCGGAATAGCGAATATTATTCGCGAATATCGGCACGTCGAGAATTCGAGAATATTTAGAATATACTGATATACAGTTGCAAGAAAAAGTATGTGAACCCTTTGGAATGATATGGATTTCTGCACAAATTGGTCATAAAATGTGATCTGATATTCATCTAAGTTACAACAATAGACAATCACAGTCTGCTTAAACTAATAACACACAAATAATTAAATGTTACCATGTTTTTATTGAACACACAATGAAAACATTCACAGTGTAGGTGGAAAAAGTATGTGAACCCCTAGACTGATAACATCTCCAAGAGCTAATTGGAGTGAGGTGTCAGCAAACTGGAGTCCAATCAATGAGATGAGATTGGAGGTGTTGGTTACAGCTGCCCTGCCCTATAAAAAATCCACACCAGTTCTGCTTTTCACAAGAAGCATTGCCTGATGTGAATGATGCCTCGCACAAAAGAGCTCTCAGAAGACCTACGATTAAGAATTGTTGACTTCCATAAAGCTGGAAAGGGTTATAAAAGTATCTCCAAAAGCCTTGCTGTTCACCAGTCCACGGTAAGACAAATTGTCTATAAATGGAGAAAGCTCAGCACTGCTGCTACTCTCCCTAGGAGTGGCTGTCCTGTAAAGAGGACTGCAAGAGCACAGCGTAGACTGCTCAATGAGGTGAAGAAGAATCCTAGAGTGTCAGCTAAAGACTTACAAAAGTCTCTGGCATATGCTAACATCCCTGTTTGTGAATCTACGATACGCAAAACACTAAACAAGAATGGATTTCATGGGAGGATACCACAGAGGAAGCCACTGCTGTCCAAAAAAAACATTGCTGCACATTTACAGTTTACACAAGAGCACCTGGATGTTCCACAGCAGTACTGGCAAAACATCTGTGGACAAATGAAACCAAAGTTGAGTTGTTTGGAAGAAACACACAACACTATGTGTGGAAAAAAAGAGGCACAGCACATCAAAACCTCATCCCAACTGTGAAGTATGGTGGTGGGGGCATCATGGTTTGGGGCTGCTTTGCTGCGCCAGGGCCTGGACGGATTGCTATCATTGAAGAAAAAATGAATTCCCAAGTTTATCAAGACATTTTGCAGGAGAACTTAAGGTCATTTGTCAACCAGCTGAAGCTCAACAGAAGATGGATGTTGCAACAGGACAACGACCCAAAGCATAGAAGTAAATCAACAACAGAATGGCTTAAACAGAAGAAAATACACCTTCTGGAGAGGCCCAGTCAGAGTCCTGACCTCAACCAGATTGAGATGCTGTGGCATTACCTCAAGAAAGCGATTCACACCAGACATCCCAAGAATATTGCTGAACTGAAACAGTTCTGTAAAGAGGAATGGTCAAGAATTACTCCTGACTAGGGATGAGCGAACCCGTAATGTAGAGTTCGGGTTCGTACCGAATTTTGGGGTGTCCGTGACACGGACCCGAACATTTTCGTAAAAGTCTGGGTTCGGGTTCGGTGTTCGTCGCTTTCTTGGCGCTTTTTGAAAGGCTGCAAAGCAGCCAATCAACAAGCGTCATACTACTTGCCCCAAGAGGCCGTCACAGCCATGCCTACTATTGGCATGTCTGTGATTGGCCAGTGCAGCATGTGACCCAGCCTCTATTTAAGCTGGAGTCACGTAGCGCCGCACGTCACTCTGCTCTGATCAGTGTAGGGAGAGGTTGCAGCTGCGACGTTAGGGCGAGATTAGGCAGTGATTAACTCCTCCAAAAGACTTCATTCAGTGATCGATCTGCAGCTGTGGATGATTGAACTGCTGCTATTCAATTGCTCACTGTTTTTAGGCTGCCCAGAGCGTTTTTCATTTACTTTTTTCTGGGGTGATTGGCGGCCATTTTGTGTCTTGTGGTGCGCCAGCACAAGCTGCCACCAAGTACATTTTACCCTCAATAGTGTGGTTATTTTTTGGCTATATCCTACATCAGGGTGAAGCTGTCACACCAAGTGCATTTAACCATCAATAGTGTGGTTATTTTTTGGCCATATACTACATCAGGGGCAAGCTGTCACCAAGTGCATTTAACCCTCAATAGTGTGGTTGTTTTTTGGCTATATCCTACATCAGGGTGAAGCAGTCACACAAAGTGGATTTAACCATCAATAGTGTGGTTATTTTTTGGCCATATACTACATCAGGGGCAAGCTGTCACCAAGTGCATTTAACCCTCAATAGTGTGGTTGTTTTTTGGCTATATCCTACATCAGGGTGAAGCTGTCACACCAAGTGCATTTAACCATCAATAGTGTGGTTATTTTTTGGCCATATACTACATCAGGAGCAAGCTGAGCCTGTCACCAAGTGCATTTAACCCTCAATAGTGTGGTTGTTTTTTGGCTATATCCTACATCAGGGTGAAGCTGTCACACCAAGTGCATTTAACCATCAATAGTGTGGTTATTTTTTGGCCATATACTACATCAGGGGCAAGCTGTCACCAAGTGCATTTAACCCTCAATAGTGTGGTTGTTTTTTGGCTATATCCTACATCAGGGTGAAGCTGTCACACCAAGTGCATTTAACCATCAATAGTGTGGTTATTTTTGGGCCATATACTACATCAGGGGCAAGCTGAGCCTGTCACCAAGTGCATTTAACCCTCAATAGTGTGGTTGTTTTTTGGCTATATCCTACATCAGGGTGAAGTTGTCACACCAAGTGCATTTAATCATCAATAGTGTGGTTATTTTTTGGCCATATACTACATCAGGGGCAAGCTGAGCCTGTCACCAAGTGCATTTAACCCTCAATAGTGTGGTTGTTTTTTGGCTATATCCTACATCAGGGTGAAGCTGTCACACCAAGTGCATTTAACCATCAATAGTGTGGTTATTTTTTGGCTATATCCTACATCAGGGTCAAGCTGTCACACCAAGTGCATTTAACCATCAATAGTGTGGTTATTTTTTGGCCATATCCCAGTCAAAATCTGTCTGTAAAGGTATACCTGTCACCCAGCGCCTAAATAATATGCCTCAAATTTATAGTCAGCTAAATCTGTGGTTATTGCTGTAGCTGGGCAAGTTATTTAGTGTCCGTCAAAGCACAGTTTTTGTTCTGGATTGAAATACAATTCCCAATTTAGCAATTCTCTAAATTAGTGGTTTCTGCTGTATCAGGCCTACTTTAAATTTATCCCTAAAAGGGTATATAAGATTCAAGGTGCAGATAGGGTCATTCTCAATAACTTCACACACACGCTACTGTGCATATCCCAGTCTAATTCTGTCCGTAAAAGTATACCTGTTACCCAGCGCCTAAATAATAGGCCTCAAATTTATATTCATCCAAATCTGTCATTATTGCTGTAGCTGGTCAAGTTATTTAGTGTCCGTCAAAGCACAGTTTTTGTTCTGGGTTGAAATACAATTCCCAATTTTGCAATTTCCTAATTTAGTGGTTTCTGCTGTATCAGACCTACTTTAAATCTATCCCTAAAAGGGTATATCAGAATCAAGGTGCTGATAGGGTCATTCTCAATAACTTGACACACACGCTACTGTGCATATCCCAGTCTAATTCTGTCTGTAAAGGTATACCTGTCACCCAGCGCCTAAATAATATGCCTCAAATTTATAGTCAGCTAAATCTGTGGTTATTGCTGTAACTGGGCAAGTTATTTAGTGTCCGTCAAAGCACAGTTTTTGTTCTGGATTGAAATACAATTCCCAATTTAGCAATTCTCTAAATTAGTGGTTTCTGCTGTATCAGGCCTACTTTAAATTTATCCCTAAAAGGGTATATAAGATTCAAGGTGCAGATAGGGTCATTCTCAATAACTTCACACACACGCTACTGTGCATATCCCAGTCTAATTCTGTCCGTAAAAGTATACCTGTTACCCAGCGCCTAAATAATAGGCCTCAAATTTATATTCATCCAAATCTGTCATTATTGCTGTAGCTGGTCAAGTTATTTAGTGTCCGTCAAAGCACAGTTTTTGTTCTGGGTTGAAATACAATTCCCAATTTTGCAATTTCCTAATTTAGTGGTTTCTGCTGTATCAGACCTACTTTAAATCTATCCCTAAAAGGGTATATAAGATTCAAGGTGCAGATAGGGTCATTCTCAATAACTTCACACACACGCTACTGTGCATATCCCAGTCTAATTCTGTCTGTAAACGTATACCTGTTACCCAGCGCCTAAATAATAGGCCTCAAATTTATAGTCAGCTAAATCTGTGGTTATTGCTGTAGCTGGGAAAGTTATTTAGTGTCCGTCAAAGCACAGTTTTTGTTCTGGGTTGAAATACAATTCCCGATTTAGCAATTCTCTAAATTTGTGTTTTCTGCTGTATCAGGCCTACTTTAAATTTATCCCTAAAAGGTTATATTAGATTCAAGGTGCAGATAGGGTCATTCTTAATAACTTCACACACATGCTACTGTGCATATCCCAGTCTAATTCTGTCTGTAAACGTATACCTGTCACCCAGCGCCTAAATAATAGGCCTCAAATTTATAGTCAGCTAAATCTGTGGTTACTGCTGTGCCTGTATTAGTGTAATACGGTACCTAAATAGATAGCCAGATAGTGTTAGGTGTCTGTAAAAAGAGGCCTGAATTTGAATTCAATACATTGGGCCAAATAATTTTTTTTTTTGTGGTGAACGATAACAATGAGGAAAACATCTAGTAAAGGACGCGGATGCGGACATGGTCGTGGTGGTGTTAGTGGACCCTCTGGTGCTGGGAGAGGACATGGCCGTTCTGCCGCAGACACACGTCCTAGTGTACCAACTACCTCAGGTCCCAGTAGCCGCCATAATTTACAGCGACATTTGGTGGGGCCCAATGCCGTTCTAAGGATTTTAAGGCCTGAGCAGGTACAGGCATTAGTCAATTGGGTGGCCGACAGTGGATCCAGCACGTTCACATTATCTCCCACCCAGTCTTCTGCAGAAAGCGCACAGATGGCGCCTGAAAACCAAGCCCATCAGTCTGTCACATCACCCCCATGCATACCAGGGAAACTGTCTGAGCCTCAAGTTATGCAGTAGTCTCTTATGCTGTTTGAAGACTCCGCTGGCAGGGTTTCCCCAGCGGTGGAAGACATAGAATGCACTGACGCACAACCACTTATGTTTCCTGATGATGAGGACATGGGAATACCACCTCAGCACGTCTCTGATGATGACGAAACACAGGTGCCAACTGCTGCGTCTTTCTGCTCAAGACTGGGTGGAAGACGATGCAGGGGACGATGAGGTCCTAGACCCCACATGGAATGAAGATCGTGCCACTGACTTTCACAGTTCGGAGGAAGAGGCAGTGGTGAGACCGAGCCAACAGAGTAGCAAAAGAGGGAGCAGTGGGCAAAAGCAGAACACCCGCCGCCAAGAGACTCCGCCTGCTACTGACCGCCGCCATCTGGGACCGAGCACCCCAAAGGCAGCTTCAAGGAGTTCCCTGGCATGGCACTTCTTCAAACAATGTGCTGACGACAAGACCCGAGTGGTTTGCACGCTGTGCCATCAGAGCCTGAAGCGAGACATTAACGTTCTGAACCTTAGCACAACCTGCATGACCAGGCACCTGCATGCAAAGCATGAACTGCAGTGGAGTAAACACCTTAAAAACAAGGAAGTCACTCAGGCTCCCCCTGCTACCTCTTCTGCTGCTGCCGCCTCGGCCTCTTCTGCTGCTGCCGCCTCGGCCTCTTCTGCTGCTGCCGCCTCGGCCTCTTCCTCCGCCTCTGGAGGAACGTTGGCACCTGCCGCCCAGCAAACAGGGGATGTACCACCAACACCACCACCTTCGTCACCAAGCATCTCAACCATGTCACACGCCAGCGTTCAGCTCTCAATCTCACAAACATTTGAGAGAAAGCGTAAATTCCCACCTAGCCACCCTCGATCCCTGGCCCTGCATGCCAGCATTTCTAAACTACTGGCCTATAAAATGCTGTCATTCAGGCTGGTGGACACACACAGCTTCAAACAGCTCATGTCGCTTGCTGTCCCACAGTATGTTGTTCCCAGCCGGCACTACTTCTCCAAGAGAGCCGTGCCTTCCCTGCACAACCTAGTATCCGATAAAATCAAGTGTGCACTGCGCAACGCCATCTGTGGCGAGGTCCACCTAAGCACAGATACGTGGACCAGTAAGCACGGCCAGGGACGCTATATCTCCCTAACTGCACACTGGGTAAATGTAGTGGCAGCTGGGCCCCAGGCGGAGAGCTGTTTGGCGCACGTCCTTCCGCCGCCAAGGATCGCAGGGCAACATTCTTTGCCTCCTGTTGACACCTCCTCCTACTCAGCTTCCTCCTCCTCTTCTTCCACCTGCTTATCCAGTCAGCCACACACCTTCACCACCAACTTCAGCACAGCCCGGGGTAAACGTCAGCAGGCCATTCTGAAACTCATATGTTTGGGGGACAGGCCCCACACCGCACAGGAGTTGTGGCGGGGTATAGAACAACAGACCGACGAGTGGTTGCTGCCGGTGAGCCTCAAGCCCGGCCTGGTGGTGTGCGATAATGGGCGAAATCTCATTGCAGCTCTGGCACTAGCCGGTTTGACGCACATCCCTTGCTTGGCGCATGTGCTGAATTTGGTGTTGCAGAAGTTTATTCACAACTACCCCGACATGTCAGAGCTGCTGCATAAAGTGCGGGCCGTCTGTTCGCGCTTCCGGCGTTCACATCCTGCCGCTCCTCGCCTGTCTGCGCTACAGCGTAACTTCGGCCTTCCCGCTCACCGCCTCATATGCGACGTGCCCACCAGGTGGAACTCCACCTTGCACATGCTGGACAGACTGTGCGAGCAGCAGCAGGCTATAGTGGAGTTTCAGCTGCAGCACGCACGGGTCAGTCGCACTGCGGAACAGCACCACTTCACCACCAATGACTGGGCCTCCATGCGAGACCTGTGTGCCCTGTTGCGCTGTTTCGAGTACTCCACCAAAATGGCCAGTAGCGACGACGCCGTTATCAGCGTTACAATACCACTTCTATGTCTCCTTGAGAAAACACATAGGGCGATGATGGAAGAGGAGGTGGCCCAGGAGGAGGAAGAGGGGTCATTTTTAGCACTTTCAGGCCACTCTCCTCGAAGTGACTCAGAGGGAGGTTTTTTGCAACAGCAGAGGCCAGGTACAAATGTGGCCAGCCAGGGCCCACTACTGGAGGACGAGGAGGACAAGGATGAGGAGGAGGTGGAGGAGGATGAGGATGAAGCATGGTCACAGCGGGGTGGCACCCAACGCAGCTCGGGCCCATCACTGGTGCGTGGCTGGGGGGAAACGCAGGACGATGACGATACGCCTCCCACAGAGGACAGCTTGTCCTTACCCGTGGGCAGCCTGGCACACATGAGCGACTACATGCTGCAGTGCCTGCGCAACGACAGCAGAGTTGCCCACATTTTAACGTGTGCGGACTACTGGGTTGCCACCCTGCTGGATCCATGCTACAAAGACAATGTGCCCACCTTACTTCCTGCACTGGAGCGTGATAGGAAGATGAGCGAGTACAAGCGCACGTTGGTAGACACGCTACTGAGAGCATTCCCAAATGTCACAGGGGAACAAGTGGAAGCCCAAGGCCAAGGCAGAGGAGGAGCAAGAGGTCGCCAAGGCAGCTGTGTCACGGCCAGCTCCTCTGAGGGCAGGGTTAGCATGGCAGAGATGTGGAAAAGTTTTGTCAACACGCCACAGCTAACTGCACCACCACCTGATACGCAACGTGTTAGCAGGAGGCAACATTTCACTAACATGGTGGAACAGTACGTGTGCACACCCCTCCACGTACTGACTCATGGTTTGGCCCCATTCAACTTCTGGGTCTCTAAATTGTCCACGTGGCCAGAGCTAGCCTTTTATGCCTTGGAGGTGCTGGCCTGCCCGGCGGCCAGCGTTTTGTCTGAACGTGTATTCAGCACGGCAGGGGGCGTCATTACAGACAAACGCAGCCGCCTGTCTACAGCCAATGTGGACAAGCTGACGTTCATAAAAATGAACCAGGCATGGATCCCACAGGACCTGTCCATCCCTTGTGCAGATTAGACATTAACTACCTCCCCTTAACCATATATTATTGTACTCCAGGGCACTTCCTCATTCAATCCTATTTTTATTTTCATTTTACCATTATATTGCGAGGCAACCCAAAGTTGAATGAACCTCTCCTCTGTCTGGGTGCCGGGGCCTAAATATATGATAATGGACTGTTCCAATGTTGGGTGACGTGAAGCATGATTCTCTGCTATGACATGCAGACTGATTCTCTGCTGACATAAAGCCAGATTCTCTGTTACGGGACCTCTCTCCTCTGTCTGGGTGCCTGGGCCTAAATATTTGACAATGGACTGTTACAGTGGTGGGTGACGTGAAGCCTGATTCTCTGCTATGACATGCAGACTGATTCTCTGCTGACATGAAGCCAGATTCTCTGTTACGGGACCTCTCTCCTCTGCCTGGGTCTAAATATATGACAATGGACTGTTACAGTGGTGGCTGACGTGAAGCCTGATTCTCTGCTATGACATGCAGACTGATTCTCTACTGAAATGAAGCCAGATTCTCTGTTACGGGACCTCTCTCCTCTGCCTGGGTGCCTGTGCCTAAATATATGACAATGGACTGTTACAGTGGTGGGTGACGTGAAGCCAGATTCTCTGCTATGGGACCTCTCTCCAATTGATATTGGTTAATTTTTATTTATTTTATTTTTATTTTTATTCATTTCCCTATCCACATTTGTTTGCAGGGGATTTACCTACATGTTGCTGCCTTTTGCAGCCCTCTAGCTCTTTCCTGGGCTGTTTTACAGCCTTTTTAGTGCCGAAAAGTTCGGGTCCCCATTGACTTCAATGGGGTTCGGGTTCGGGACGAAGTTCGGGTCGGGTTTGGATCCCGAACCCGAACATTTCCGGGAAGTTTGGCCGAACTTCTCGAACCCGAACATCCAGGTGTTCGCTCAACTCTTCTCCTGACCATTGTGCACGTCTGATCTGCAACTACAGGAAATGTTTGGTTGAAGTTATTGCTGCCAAAGGAGGTTCAACCAGTTATTAAATCCAATTCTTCATATACTTTTTCCACCTGCACTGTGAATGTTTACATGGTGTGTTCAATAAAAACATGGTAATATTTAATTATTTGTGTGTTATTAGTTTAAGCAGACTGTGATTGTCTATTGTTGTGACTTAGATGAAGATCGGATCACATTTTATGACCAATTTGTGCAGAAATCCATATCATTCCAAAGGGTTCACATACTTTTTCTTGCAACTGTATATTCGCAATTTCGAATATTCAAGATCTTTTTTTTTTTCAACATTAACCTCCCTTCTTGCTTGTGGGCCAATGAGAAGGCTGCAATGTCTTTGTCTGAGCAACATCCCAAGCAACCAATAGGAAAGTTGCCTACCCCTTACTATATAAAAATCTCCCCAGCAGCCCTTGTATGCAGTATTTTGCAGATCTGAGAGAGACAGCAGTGTTATTGTTGTGCTCTCTGCTTTCCTTTGCCATTACATTAAATAGTTAGTTAGTCAGCTTATATATATAATACAGATAGTTAGTGAGAGATAGTCAGTGTAGGTTAGATAGTGATATAGTGAGCGCCACACAGGTCTGATTTTCCTTTTGCGCTACCCTAGCAGGTATTTATGGCCATAATGTATTGTTTGATATGAGTGTCATTACTTTATGGCATTCTTTCTTGTGGATTGTGTTAAATACATGAGTGCCTTTTGTACCTTAATGTATTGGTAGCATCCCCCCTTTCCTTCCTGTGGGATTGGTTTATGTATAATGGAGTCTGGAAAATAAATAAATTATCCTCCTATTGGGAATAGTATTCCTACCCTTTGTTACCTGTGTTTGAGCTATGGTCTGCAGCGTCAACTGCATTACTGCTTCATATATCTTTTTATATTTGTAATTATTGTTTATAATGGTGTAATTCAATAAAATATGATTTTATATTGCATGTGTGTTTTTCATTTTTTGGTGATAATACATACATAGTGCTGTGATGTCAGAAGTTCACAACAATACTTAGTGCACCAATCACTAATAAGTAGTCAGACCTGTTAAAATGTGAAGTTGCACGTATTGCGCGAAAATATTTGCATCATTGGTGCCGATTTTGCAATCGCGAATATACTGTAGCACTCCATTTGCATATAAAGCTATTGCTATTGTAATGCTCTGCCATGCCAACCATTTTCTCCAGTTTCAGGAAACATCTAGCCGCTTGAAAAATGTAGCTATAGTGACCCACACCAGTATTTCGAGTGCAGTACCCGAATATTACATTGCCGATTTTTCGCGATCAAAAAAAATATCTAGAATTCGCAAATATACAACAAATATTCTACCAAATATTTGCGAAATATCGCGAATTTGAGTATTGCCCCTGCCGCTTATCCTTACATGTGAGGGAATACAACTCAGAGACCCATCACCTTAGCCCACATCTAGGCCAAGCCAACAAAAAAAAACTGCATTACACAGTGAACACCTGCATCCACAAGTGCCAGCTTACAGCTGTTAGCCAAAAGTTCAACAGAGAGACATCAGCAAGATAGCATACCAGAGGCGCCATTATCTGCCCATTTGCCAACAACCATACCTCGTCATCTGGGAAGAGAAAATGCACTGTGTAGAAACTACTGCTGAATGTATTGCAACTTCTGTTTTTCTGTTTTTAGTAAAGAGAGACTTTTATTGTTCTACCTCTGGCCTGATTCCTGATACCACCTTTCTACTGCATCAATCCCCAGGAAACAATGGCCTGAGGGAATACACAGTGACATGTCATCTCATCAGGCCCACCATCACTCCCATCCTCTGCACTGGACTCTCTGTGGCTCGCTGCATAAGTTCCACTTGTGTGTAATCAAAGTGTCACATGACCTGTGACATGATGTGGGTATAGATCCACCAATTCTGGTAGGCCACCGAGTATGGAACACTACTAAGCAAGCAACATAAAGGCCAAGGAGCTCTCCAAACAGAGAGACAAAGTTGTGGAGACATAGATAATGAATGTGTTATAAAAAATATCCCAAATTTTGAACATCCCACACAGCACCATCAAATCAAAATTGGAATGACTAAAGCACAACTACAAACCTGACAAGAGAAGGCCATCCAGGAAAACCACCATAAACTGGACATTCCACACACTTTATAGAAGATTTGCCAAATAAAAAGCCAAAGCTTAAAATAAGACACATTTGGACTTCACCAAACCACATGTGGTTGTGCAGTACCCCAGTACATGGGGTATCTGCAAATATTTAGCAATGTATGTTTTTTATGTACCCCCAGTATGGCCTGGTATAATTGGCTTGGACATGGTTAATCAATCTGTTCCACAACCCATTAGGAGGGGCAGGAGTGATCTGGTCTTACTTTCTGACTAGAGAGAGAATCTAAACTAATGTGTTAAGAAGATGGAAGCAAATCTTTGTGCTCTTTTTCCTTAGGCCTCTGAATCCAGAGATGAAATGATCTCTGTGAAAGTTACTGCTTCGGCTACAGCAAGAAAGAGAGAAATAAAGAACTCAGAATCTGCATGGCCAAGCATTGCGGTCAACAAGGTAACATGTGACTACAGCTAACCAGACTTTGCTGCTTGTGAGGGATTACAGTTAAGACACCCGTCACACTTAGCAATGTCCTGCCCAAACATGATTGTAAAAACTGTATCCCTCAGTGAACATTACAGCCATAATTTCCAGATTACAGTTACGAGCCAGAGATTCTAGACAGAGAGAAAGAGACACAGAGAGAGACTTTATCAAGATAGAATATCAAAAGGGAGTAGCTGCTTTTGGAAGGCACTGTAGATGTTATATAGAGTGTCCATATTATGCATAGAATACATAGGCTTTATTATATCTGGTATAGCAATTTTGATAATTCATCATCTTCTGCATTAATCATTAGTGATGAGCGGCATAGGCAATATTCGTTTTCACATAATATTTGCAATAAATTTAGCGAATTCTAGAATTCGAGATCTCCAGTCATTATTTTCGCGATTGCACAAATCGGCACTAATGATGCGCAAATTTTTTGCACAATACATGCAACTTCCCCTTTTTTTTTAGGTCTGAGTAGATATTACTGATTGGTGCACTAATTATTGTTGTGACATCACAGCACAATGTCTGTAGCATGTATGTATGAACAGCAGAGAAACAGTAATTCCTATCATACTACCTAACACCCTGCACTGAAATCAGCTACACTATATCACTATCTAACCTACACTGACTATCTCCCACTAACTATCTGTATTATATATATGAGCTGACTAACTATCTAATGTAATTGGATAAGAAATAGGATCCATATAAAAAAGCACAGCAATGACACTGCTCTCTCTCTCTCTCAGAACTGCAAAAAACAGCAGAAAATGGCTGCTGGGGAGGTTCTTATATAGTAAGGGATAGGCAACTTTCCTATTGGTTGCTAGGGATGTCGCTAAGCTCTGACAAAGATATTGCAGCCTTCTCATTGGCCCACAAGCAAGAAAAGAGGTTGCTGATGAAAAAAAACCTCTAGAATATTTGCAATTCCGAATATATAGCACTATATTCTACATCTTGAAGTGCCGATATTCGCGATAAAAATTTGCGAATAGAATATTTGCGATCAACACTATTAATCACCATTCCACACATGTTCAGACACATTTACACACAGATTATATTTCTAATTCAAAAGTCTGGGGCAACACTTATAATGGAATATATAATTAGAACTGTCATACTAGTAGTGTTAAACTGGGCTAAAAAATAATTTTGCTGCCTTTGTATTTAATCTATACACCTTGGTCAAGTGTCTTATTGGTGTCCAATGGCACCCAGGACCCGAAGAAGCGTCTGCCAGTCTCTCTAGTTGCATGTCTGGAAATTTGTAAATATGTGACTCTGATTTAAAGACGGGTTAGATTATACTTTATAATATTATATTGAGGTGACCTACCTATGTCTACATGGGATGTAAAGTAAACCACTTTACTAGAAGTATTAATAAAGACATACTCTGCTAGCGCTATAAAAGTCCTTTTAACCCCTTGGGGACCCATGACGTACAGGTATGGCATGGTTCCCGAGTCCTTAAGGACCCATGATGGCATGGAAGGCAGCGCGATGCATTTCTGAGGCATCGCGCTGCCTTCTGGTGAAGAGCCTGTGAGATCCAGCCCCCTGGATCTCACAGGCCGGAAGCTGTATGAGTAATACACACAGTATTACTCATACAGCCAATGCATTCCTATACAGAAGTATTGGAATGCATTGTAAAGGATTAGACCCCCAAAAGTTCAAGTCCCAAAGTGGGACAAAAAATAAAGTGAAAAAAAAAGTTGAAAAAGTAAAATTTCCCCCCGCAAAATTAAAACTTTCAAGTAAAAATAAACAAAAACGTAATTTCCCCCAAATAAAGTAAAAAAAATTGGTAAAAAATAGGGGGGGGGGAAGTATACATATCAGGTATTGCCGTGTCCGTATCAACCGGCTCTATAAACATATCACATGACCTAACCCCTCAGATGAACACCGTAAAAAATAAAAACTGTGCTAAATAAACAATTTTTTGTCACCTTACATCACAAAAAGTGTAATAGCAAGCGATCAAAAAGTCACACGCACCCCCAAAATACTGCCAATAAAACCGTCATCTCATCTCGCAAAAATAATACCCTATCCAAGGTAATCGCCCAAAAACTGAAAAAATATGTCTTTCAGACTATGGAAACACTAAAACATGATTTTTTTTGCTTCAAAAAAGAAATCATTGTGTAAAACGTACATAAATAAAAAAAAAGTATACATATTAGGTATCGCCGCATCCGTGACAACCTGGTCTATGAAAATATCACATGATCTAACCTGTCAGATGAATGTTATAAATAACAAAAAATTAATACGGTGACAAAACAGCTATTTCTTGTTATCTTACCTCACAAAAAGTGTAATATAGAGCAACCAAAAATCATATGTACCCTAAACTAGTACCAACAATACTGCCACCCTATCCCGTAGTTTCTAAAATGGGGCCACTGTTTTGGAGTTTCTACTCTAGGGGTGCATCAGGGGGGCTTCAAATGGGACATGGTGTAAAAAAAAACAGTCCAGCAAAATCTGCCTTCCAAAATCCGTATGGCATTCCTTTCCTTCTGCGCCCTGCCGTGTGCCCGTACAGTAGTTTACGACCACATATGGGGTGTTTCTGTAAACTACAGAATCAGGGCCATAAATATTGTGTTGGTTTGGCTGTTAACCCTTGCTTTATAACTAGAAAAAATAAAATAAAATGGAAAATCTGCCAAAAAAGTGACATTTTGAAATTGTATCTCTATTTTCCATTAATTCTTGTGGAACACCTAAAGGGTTAACAAAGTTTGTAAAATCAGTTTTGAATGCGTTGAGGGGTGTAGTTTATAGAATGGGGTAATTTTTGTGTGGTTTCTATTATGTAAGCCTCGCAAAGTGACTTTAGACCTGAACTGGTCCCTAAAAATTGTGTTTTTGAAAATTTCTGAAAAATTTCAAGATTTGCTTCTATAATTCTAAGCCTTGTAACATTCCCAAAAAATAAAATATCATTCCCAAAATAATCCAAACATGAAGTAGACATATGGGGAATGTAAAGTAATAACTATTTTTGCAGGTATTACTATGCATTATAGAAGTAGAGAAATTGAAACTTGGAAATTTGCAATTATTTACAAATTTTTGGTAATTTTTGTAATTTTTTATGAATAAAAATGATATTTTTTTTACTTAATTTTACAAGTTTCATGAAGTACAATTTGTGACGAAAAAACAACCTCAGAACCTCCGTTCCCCCGTTATGTCCTCCGGTATCTTCGCTCACTTGGTTATAGTAGGCGGAGACTTAGGGGACTTGGTTATAGTAGAAGGAGTCTGCCCTTGTTCTGCTGGGCGTCTCCACCTCCTAGGCTGTAGCGCTGGCCAATCGCAGCGCAGAGCTCACAGCCTGGGAGTTTTTTTTGTCCCCGAACATACCGGAGGACATAAGTGCAGTGAGATCCCTGGGTGCCGCTGTATATGTCATGATACTTAGTTCACAATGTTTTTCCAGGTGAAAGGTCCTCTTTAAGGTGAAATAGGGCCGAGTCCTTAAGGGGTTAAGGACTGGTATAGGTGTGCTCGATAGGTGGGATATACCGAGGAGTGTGATATACTTATAATATACTTTCTAACATAGAAAGTATATTATAGTGCATTTGTATTGTGCAGCAGTTGTGTGCGGTTCTGCTGCAATACCGCAGCTATATAGAGAGACAAACGCTGTTGCACCCAAAAAAACTCATTGAGGGCTGTGATTTACCTGTTGCCCCAAATAAACAGGGTGGTGTGATATAACTGTTGTGGCAAAAAAATTGATTGAGGGGTGTGAAACACCTCCTTCTACAAAATAATTATTAACCTATGACGTACCGGTATGGCATGTTGTCCCGGTACTTAAGGACACATGACGTATCGGTACGTCATGTGTATTTTCGATCGCCGCCTGGTGGGCGGTGATCGGAACAAGGTGCCTGCTCAAATCATTGAGCAGGCACCTTGGGTCAATGCGCGGGGGGTCCCATGACTCCCCCGTGTCGGCGATCACCGCAAACCGCAGGTCAATTCAGACCTGCGGTTTGCGGCTTTTTATGGTGCGGCGGCCGTGCCATCGGGTTCCTGTGGAGCTGTAGGGGGACCCAATGGCATGGAAGGCAGCGCGATGCCTTCCTGAGGCATCGGCGCCGCCTTCTTGTGATGAGCCTGTGAGATCCAGCCCCCTGGATCTCACAGGCCAGAAGCTGTATGAGTAATACACACTGTATTACTCATACAACCAGTGCATTCCAATACAGAAGTATTGTAATGCATTGTAAAGGATTAGACCCCCAAAAGTTGAAGTCCCAAAGTGGGACAAAAAATAAAGTTAAAAAAAAAGTTTTCCCCCCAAAAAATTTAAAGTTTCAAGTAAAAATAAACAAAAATGTATTTTTCCCCAAATAAAGTAAAAAAAAATGGTAAAAAATAGGGGAAAAATAAAAGTAGACATATTAGGTATCGCCGCATCCGTATAGACCGGCTCTATAAACATATCACATGACCTAACCCCTTAGATAAACACCGTAAAAAAATAAATAAAAAAACTGTGCTAAATAAACCATTTTTTGTCACCTTACATCACAAAAAGTACTACAGCAAGCGATCAAAAAGGCGTATGCCCACCAAAATAGTACAAATCCAACCGGCACATCAATAGCAATAGCCCCACCAAAACTATGGCTCAGAATATGGAGACACTAAAATATCTTTTTTTTGTTTTCAAAAAGCTGTTATTGTATAAAACTTACATAAATAAATAAAAAATTATACATATTAGGTATTGCCGCATCCGTATAGACCGCCTCTATAAAAATATCACATGACCTAACCCCTCAGATGAACACCGTAAAAAATTTAAAATAAAAACTGTGCTAAATAAAAAAAAAATTATCACCTAACATCACAAAAAGTGTAATAGCAAGCGGTCTAATCATATGAACCCCAAAATAGTGCCAATCAAACCGTCATCTCCTCCCGCAAAAAATGAAACCCTATCTAAAATAATCGCCCAAAAACTGAAAAAACTATGGCTCTCAGAATATGGAGACACTAAAACATGATTTCTTTTTTGTTTTAAAAATGATATTATTGTGTAAAACTTACATAAATAAAAAAAGTATACATATTAGGTATCGCCGTATCAGTAATAACCTGCTGTATTAAAATATCACATGACCTAACCCCTCAGGTGAATAGCAAAAAAAAAAAGGTATAAAAAATGCAATTTTCTGTCACCTTACATCAAAAAAAGTGTAATAGCAAGCGATCAAAAAGTCACACACACCCCAAAATAGTGCCAATCAAACCGTCATCTCATCCCGCAATAATCATACCCTAACCAAGATAATTGCCTAAAAATTGAAAAAACTATGGCACTCAGACTATGGAAACACTAAAACATGATTATTTTTGTTTAAAAAATGAAATCATTGTGTAAAACTTACAGAAATAAAAAAATATACATATTAGGTATCGCCGCGTCCGTGACAACTTGGTCTATAAATATACCACATGATCTAACCTGTCAGATGAATGTTGTAAAAAACAAAAAATAAAAACGGTGCCAAAACAGCTATTTCTTGTTACCTCGCCTCACAAAAAATGTAATATAGAGCAACCAAAAATCATATGTACCCTAAAATAGTACCAACAAAACTGCCACCCTATCCCGTAGATTCTAAAATGGGGTCACTTTTTTGGGAGTTTCTACTCTAGGGGTGCATCAGGGGGGCTTCAAATAGGACATGGTGTAAAAAAAACTGTCCAGCAAAATCTGCCTTCTAAAAACCGTATATGGCATTCCTTTCCTTCTGCGCCCTGCCATGTGCCCGTACAGCGGTTTACAACCACATATGGGGTGTTTCTGTAAACTACAGAATCAGAGCCATAAATATTACGTTTTGTTTGGCTGTTAACCCTTGCTTTGTAACTGGAAAAAAAATATTAAAATGGAAAATCTGCCAAAAAAGTGAAATTTTGAAATGGCATCTCTATTTTCCATTAATTCTTGTGGAACACCTAAAGGGTTAACAAAACATCTGTTTTGAATACCTTGAGGGGTGTTATTTCTAGAATGGCTTCATTTTTGGGTGGTTTCTATCATGTAAGCCTCACAAAGTGACTTCAGACCTGAACTGGTCCTTGAAAAGTTATTTTTTTTTTATTTATGAAAAATTTCAAGATTTGCTTCTAAACTTCTAAGCCTTGTAACATCCCCAAAAAATAAAATGTCATTTAATTTCCAAAATAATTCAAACATGAAGTAGACATATGGGGAATGTAAAGTAATAACTATTTTTGTAGGTATTACTATGTATTATAGAAGTAGAGAAATTGAAACGTAGAAATTTTTTGGACTCCATTTTACCAGTGTCGTGAAGTACAATATGTGACGAATAAACATTCTCAGAATGGCCTGGATAAGTCAAAGCGTTTTAAAGTTATCACCACATAAAGTGACACTGGTCAGATTTGCAAAAAATGGCCTGGTCCTTGAAAATGATCCCTAAGGGTTTAATGAGTTTGGTATACCTGCTTCCACCAAATATTGATTGAGGCCTGCGATATACCTTCTTCCACCAAATACTGATTAAGGAGTTCGATATACCTGCTTACACAAAATACTGATTAAGGGCTGCGATATACCTTCTTCCACAAAATATTGATTAAGGGGTTTGATATAACTGTTTTCACCAAATATTGATTGAGGGGTGCGATATATCTGCTTCCACAAAATACCGATTAAGGGGTTCGATATACCTGTTTCCACCAAATATTGATTAAGGCCTGCGATATACCTGCTTCCACAAAATATTGACTAAGGGGTTTGATATACCTGCTTCCACAAAATACTGATTGAGGGCTGCGATATACCTGCTTCCACAAAATACTGATTAAGGGGTTCGATATACCTGTTTCTACCAAATATTGATTGAGGCTTACGATATACCTGCTTCCATAAAATACTGATTAAGGGGTTTGATATACCTGCTTCCAAAAAATATTGATTAAGGCCTGCGATATACCTGCTTCCAAAAAATACTAATTAAGGGTTTCGATATACCTGTTCCTACAAAATATTGATTAAGTGGTGGGATATACCTGCTTCCACAAAATACTGATTAAAAGGTTTGATATATCAGCTTCCACAAAATACTGATTGAGGGCTGCGATATACCTGCTTCCACAAAATACTGATTAAGTAGTTTGATATACCTGTTTCCACCAAATATTGATTGAGGGGTGCGATATACCTGCTTCCACAAAATACTGATTAAAATAAAAATAAATTCCCCATTAAAAGTGTCCTGTCTGACCCAGGAAGAAGTACAACAGCAACTTAAAAAGATTAAAATAGACAAATCGCCTGGACCGGATGGCATACACCCCCGTATCCTAAGGGAATTAAGTAATGTCATAGCCAGACCCTTATTTCTGATATTTGCAGACTCTATACTGACAGGGAATGTCCCAAGCCATTGGCGCATGGCAAATGTGGTGCCAATATTCAAAAAAGGTCCAAAAACAGAGCCTGGAAACTATAGGCCGGTAAGTTTAACATCTGTTGTGGGTAAACTGAAGGTTTTCTAAGAGATGCTATCTTAGAGCATCTCAACGGAAATAAGCAAATGTCGCCATATCAGCATGGCTTCATGAGGGATCGGTCATGCCAAACGAATTGAATCAGTTTCTATGAGGAGGTAAGTTCTAGACTTGACAGCTGCGAATCAGTGGATGTTGTATATCTGGACTCCAAAGCATTTGACACTGTACCACATAAAAGATTTAACCACTTAAGGACCACAGGTTTATACCCCCCTAGTGACCAGGCCCTTTTTTACAAATCGGCACTCCACAACTTTAGCGGTTTATTGCTCGGTCATGCAACTTACCACCCAAATGAATTTTACCTCCTTTTCTTCTCACTAATGGAGCTTTCATTTGGTGGTATTTTATTGCCGCTGACATTTTTACTTTTTTTGTTATTAATCGAAATTTAACGATTTTTTTGCAAAAAAATGACATTTTTCACTTTCAGCTGTAAAATTTTGCAAAAAAAACGACATCCATATATACATTTTTCGCCAAATTTATTGTTCTACATGTCTTTGATAAAAAAAAAATGTTTGGGCAAAAAAAATAAATGGTTTGGGTAAAAGTTATAGCATTTGCAAACTATGGTACAAAAATGTGAATTTCCGCTTTTTGAAACAGCTCTGACTTTCTGAGCACCTGTCATGTTTCCTGAGGTTCTACAATGCCCAAACAGTAGAAAACCCCCACAAATGACCCCATTTCGGAAAGTAGACACCCTAAGGTATTCGCTGATGGGCATAGTGAGTTCATAGAACTTTTTATTTTTTGTCACAAGTTAGCGGAAAATGATGATGATTTTTTTTTTTTTTTTTTTTTCTTACAAAGTCTCATATTCCACTAACTTGCGACAAAAAATAAAAAATTCTAAAAACTTGCCATGCCCCTCACGGAATACCTTGGGGTGTCTTCTTTCCAAAATGGGGTCACTTGTGGGGTAGTTATACTGCACTGGCAATTTAGGGGCCCAAATGTGTGAGAAGAACTTTGCAATCAAAATGTGTAAAAAATGACCGGTGAAATCCAAAAGGTGCACTTTGGAATATGTGCCCCTTTGCCCACCTTGGCTACAAAAAAGTGTCACACATCTGGTATCGCCGTACTCAGGAGAAGTTGGGGAATGTGTTTTGGGGTGTCATTTTACATATACCCATGCTGGGTGAGAAAAATATCTTGGTCAAATGCCAACTTTGTATAAAAAAATGGGAAAAGTTGTCTTTTGCCAAGATATTTCTCTCACCCAGCATGGGTATATGTAAAATGACACCCCAAAACACATTCCCCAACTTCTCCTGAGTACGGCGATACCACATGTGTGACACTTTTTTGCTGCCAAGGTGGGCAAAGGGGCACATATTCCAAAGTGCACCTTTCAGATTTTGCAGGCCATTTTTTACACATTTTGATTGCAAGGTACTTCTCACACATTTGGGCCCCTAAATTGCCAGGGCAGTATAACTACGCCACAAGTGACCCAATTTTGGAAAGAAGACACCCCAAGGTATTCCGTGAGGGGCATGGCGAGTTCCTAGAATTTTTTATTTTTTGTCACAAGTTAGCGGAAAATGATGATTTTTTATTTTTTATCTTTTTTCCTTACAAAGTCTCATATTCCACTAACTTGCGACAAAAAATAAAAAATTCTAGGAACTCGCCATGCCCCTCACGGAATACCTTGGGGTGTCTTCTTTCCAAAATGGGGTCACTTGTGGGGTAGTTATACTGCCCTGGCAATTTAGGGGCCCAAATGTGTGAGAAGTACTTTGCAATCAAAATGTGTAAAAAATGGCCGGTGAAATCCGAAAGGTGCACTTTGGAATATGTGCCCCTTTGCCCACCTTGGCATCAAAAAAGTGTCACACATCTGGTATCGCCGTACTCAGGAGAAGTTGGGGAATGTGTTTTGGGGTATCATTTTACATATACCCATGCTGGGTGAGAGAAATATCTTGGCAAAAGACAACTTTTCCCATTTTTTTATACAAAGTTGGCATTTGACCAAGATATTTTTGTCACCCAGCATGGGTATATGTAAAATGACACCCCAAAACACATTGCCCAACTTCTCCTGAGTACGGCGATACCAGATGTGTCACACTTTTTTGCTGCCAAGGTGGGCAAAGGGGCACATATTCCAAAGTGCACCTTTCGGATTTTGCAGGGCATTTTTTACACATTTTGATTGCAAAGTTCTTCTCACACATTTGGGCCCCTAAATTGCCAGGGCAGTATAACTACGCCACAAGTGACCCCATTTTGGAAAGAAGACACCCCAAGCTATTCCGTGAGGGGCATGGCGAGTTCCTAGAATTTTTTATTTTTTGTCGCAAGTTAGTGGAATATGAGACTTTGTAAGGAAAAAAGAAAAAAAAAGAAAAATCATCATTTTCCGCTAACTTGTGACAAAAAATAAAAAATTCTAGGAACTCGCCGTGCCCCTCACGGAATACCTTGGGGTGTCTTCTTTCCAAAATGGGGTCACTTGTGGCGTAGTTATACTGCCCTGGCAATTTAGGGGCCCAAATGTGTAAGAAGTACCTTGCAATCAAAATCTGTAAAAAATGGCCGGTGAAATCCGAAAGGTGCACTTTGGAATATGTGCCCCTTTGCCCACCTTGGCAGCAAAAAAGTGTCACACATGTGGTATCGCCGTACTCAGGAGAAGTTGGGGAATGTGTTTTGGGGTGTCATTTTACATATACCCATGCTGGGTGAGAGAAATATCTTGGCAAAAGACAACTTTTCCCATTTTTTTATACAAAGTTGGCATTTGACCAAGATATTTTTCTCACCCAGCATGGGTATATGTAAAATGACACCCCAAAACACATTCCCCAACTTCTCCTGAGTACGGCGATACCACATGTGTGACACTTTTTTGCAGCCTAGATGCGCAAAGGGGCCCAAATTCCTTTTAGGAGGGCATTTTTAGACATTTGGATCCCAGACTTCTTCTCACACTTTCGGGCCCCTAAAAAGCCAGGGCAGTATAAATACCCCACATGTGACCCCACTTTGGAAAGAAGACACCCCAAGGTATTCAATGAGGGGCCTGGCGAGTTCCTAGAATTTTTTTTTTTTTTGCATAAGTTAGCGGATATTGATTTTTTTTTGTTTTTTTCCTCACAAAGTCTCACTTTCCGCTAACTTAGGACAAAAATTTCAATCTTTCATGGACTCAATATGCCCCTCACGGAATACCTTGGGGTGTCTTCTTTCCGAAATGGGGTCACATGTGGGGTATTTATACTGCCCTGGCTTTTTAGGGGCCCTAAAGCGTGAGAAGAAGTCTGGAATATAAATGTCTAAAAATGTTTACGCATTTGGATTCCGTGAGGGGTATGGTGCGTCCATGTGAGATTTTATTTTTTGACACAAGTTAGTGGAATATGAGACTTTGTAAGAAAAAACAAAAACAAACAAAAAATTTCCGCTAACTTGTGCCAAAAAAAATGTCTGAATGGAGCCTTACCAGGGGGGGGGGTGATCAATGACAGGGGGGTGATCAATGACAGGGGGGTGATCACCCATATAGACTCCCTGATCACCCCCCTGTCACTGATCACCCCCCCTGTAAGGCTCCATTCAGACATCCGCATGATTTTTTACGGATCCATGGATACATGTATCGGATCCACAGAACGCATGCGGACGTCTGAATGGAGCCTTACAGGGGGGTTATCAATGACAGGGGGTGATCAGGGTAATCAGGGTGATCACCCCCCTGTCACTGATCACCCCCCTGTAAAGCTCCATTCAGACATCCGCATGATTTTTTACGGATCCATGGATACATGGATCGGATCCACAAAACGCATGCGGACGTCTGAATGGAGCCTTACAGGGGGGTTATAAATGACAGGGGGTGATCAGGGTAATCAGGGTGATCACCCCCCTGTCACTGATCACCCCCCCTGTAAGGCTCCATTCAGACATCCGCATGATTTTTTACGGATCCATGGATACATGGATCGGATCCACAAAACGCATGCGGACGTCTGAATGGAGCCTTACAGGGGGGTTATCAATGACAGGGGGTGATCAGGGTAATCAGGGTGATCACCCCCCTGTCACTGATCACCCCCCCTGTAAGGCTCCATTCAGACATCCGCATGATTTTTTACGGATCCATGGATACATGGATCGGATCCACAAAACGCATGCGGACGTCTGAATGGAGCCTTACAGGGGGGTTATCAATGACAGGGGGTGATCAGGGTAATCACCCCCCTGTCACTGATCACCCCCCCTGTAAGGCTCCATTCAGACATCCGCATGTGTTTTGTGGATCCGATCCATGTATCCATGGATCCGTAAAAAATCATGCGGATGTCTGAATGGAGCCTTACAGGGGGGGTGATCAATGACAGGGGGTGATCAGGGAGTGTATATGGGTGATCACCCGCCTGTCATTGATCACCCCCCTGTCATTGATCACCCCCCTGTAAGGCTCCATTCAGACATCCGCATGATTTTTTACGGATCCATGGATCGGATGCACAAAACGCATGCTGACGTCTGAATGGAGCCTTACAGGGGGGTTATCAATGACAGGGGGTGATCAGGGTAATCAGGGTGATCACCCCCCTGTCACTGATCACCCCCCCTGTAAGGCTCCATTCAGACATCCGCATGATTTTTTACGGATCCATGGATACATGGATCGGATCCACAAAACGCATGCTGACGTCTGAATGGAGCCTTACAGGGGGGTTATCAATGACAGGGGGGTGATCAGGGAGTGTATATGGGTGATCACCCGCCTGTCATTGATCACCCCCTGTAAGGCTCCATTCAGACGTCCGCATGATTTTTTACGGATCCATGGATCGGATCCACAAAACGCATGCGGACGTCTGAATGGAGCCTTACAGGGGGGTTATCAATGACAGGGGGGTGATCAGGGAGTGTATATGGGTGATCACCCGCCTGTCATTGATCACCCCCTGTAAGGCTCCATTCAGACGTCCGCATGTGTTTTGCGGATCCGATCCATGTATCCGTAAAAATCATGCGGACGTCTGAATGGAGCCTTACAGGGAAGTGATCAATGACAGGGGGTGATCAGGGAGTGTATATGGGTGATCACCCGCCTGTCATTGATCACCCCCCTGTAAGGCTCCATTCAGACGTCCGTATGCTTTTTGCGGATCCGATCCATGTATCCGTGGATCCGTAAAAATCATACGGCCGTCTGAACGGAGCCTGACAGGGGGGGTGATCAATGACAGGGGGGTGATCAGGGAGTTTATATGGGGTGATCAGGGGTTTATAAGGGGTTAATAAGTGACGGGGGGGGGGGGTGTATTGTAGTGTTTGGTGCGACTGTACTGACCTACCTGAGTCCTCTGGTGGTCGATCCTAACAAAAGGGACCACCAGAGGACCAGGTAGGAGGTATATTAGACGCTGTTATGAAAACAGCGTCTAATATACCTGTTAGGGGTTAAAAAATTCGGATCTCCAGCCTGCCAGCGAGCGATCGCCGCTGGCAGGCTGGAGATCCACTCGCTTACCTTCCGTTCCTGTGAGCGCGCGCGCCTGTGTGCGCGCGTTCACAGGAAATCTCGGCTCACGCGAGATGACGCCAATCGGCGTTAGTGTGACCTGGCAGCGCCGCAGCATTGACGCCTTTCGGCGTTAGTGTGACGGCAGAAGGTTAAAGAGACAGGGGGCACACCAAATAGTTCAGGGAGTGCAAGGTGTGGTGCAACTGCATGTAACACATAACCTGACCCAAGAGAGAGTCAAAAAGAACCACCCCATAGATGCACATCCAACAATAAGAGAATATTAAATATATATATATAAGTTTATTAGACACAACAACAGACACGCATTAGAAAATTGTATACAATATAGAACAAAGTGCGGTATGCAATAAGATCAATGTAACCGACACACACAGGTCCACTGGGTTACCACAAATAAATGTATGCGTTATCAACCAGCATATTTAGCAATACAATGAATCCCATAAAGCAAATGTAAAGTAAGGTAAGACCACTAGAGATGAGGATAAAGACAGACCAACATAAGGTCAAATATCAAGAGCCAAACCTACATAGCCTGCTGGTACAGTGGACCTGGAAACATGAGAAGCGCCCAACGCGTATCGCCGAAGCAATCCGGCTTCCTCGGGGGTAAAGAACTGTGTGTTAAAGTGTCACATTATATAGGGTATTAAACAAAGTATAATTTTATTCACCTGTGCAGTCAGGATGCTGTGGGCGGTGTGGAGGCAAGTCCAGTAGTCAAAACCGGAAACCGTAAGTGTGGGAGTCACATGATCGCATGTGCGTTCCACCAGCCAAATCACAGCCTTCTGGCAAGATAGGAGAGGGGCAAAACTCTAATGAAAGGATATATGGCAATGCGATTATATAGGGCCACAATGGCAATCCCAGACAAACTGGTGAGCAGTAAGGACGATATTAGATAACCGGAAGTGGAAGGCACGTGACTGGAAGTCAGGTGCCGCAATGGAACGTATGGTGGAACGCATAGTGCGCTCCACAGTGAATAGTGAAGCAGACGATGCGCCCAGCATACGGCCAGAGGGACTGGAGGCACAACAGCAAATTTGAGGGGATGGGGGAAGCCTTAAAAAGTGGGAGCAGTATAGTATTAAAGGGCAAGATGTAAATAGATGTGTGTATCTGTTTGTGCATACACTAGGGCCAGATGATATTAGACATGCATAGGCACAAATAATAAAGTATAAAGACATAATGCAGCAAATAAGTACATAAACAACATTGTGTACATAAATACTATATCATAGCAAGTGTACAGCAATATGGGCACAGAAGGTCAGATAGACATGCATATGTACATAAAATCATGCATTGGACACAGAGTATATGCTAATTCATGTGTACAATGCATGATAATACTCATAAATGAGGAATATGTACTATACATGCAGACACAAAATATAAAATATATATATATCCAAGCACATATAATCGTGGCATTATCAATGGTTGCAATATAAATTCCTACAGGGACATATACGTTACTAAAAGTGAACAATAATGCGCATTATTGTTATGCAAAATACAGGCTTAATATGGGGGTGACCCTAATCTGTGATCCAGGACCTGTGAAGGACCTAAAAAAAGGGGAAATGAAAAGAAATGTAAAGGAAAATCGTGAATAAGTGATACAATCGTGGGAAAGACCACGAATGTGGAAGTGAAAAGAATAGTGGATGAAAGTGTGCCCAAAAAAAAATCTGTGAGGGTAAGTGAATAGGGAGGGGAGAGTGAGGGAAACCTGTAAGGAATAAAATTGGTAAATCAATATAAATAAAGAATATAATCATTACAATATAATACCAATAATAATGATAAGGATAGTCATGAAGATGATGATAAGGAAATACGCAGGCCATAGTGCCGTGCATGATGCATGTCCAATCTGCAACCCCTAGCTTGAGCCCTTATATAAATAAAGCATGACCAATGCCCAATGCATGCCACAATGTATGGCAAATACCAGCCTCAACGCGATGCCTAAACGGCGCATTAAGAAAAAGAATATACACACATAAAACCCATAGAAGAAAGACCCCCAAATTTAACCCCAGTATTTGGTGTTCTGGCACCACAATACCATATGGTGTAAACTCTATTAATCTTGTGGTCACAGCGTACTTTTTATAGTGGACTCCTGGTACCGGAATGGAGGGATAAAGCTTTAAAAAGGTTGCCCCACTTTTAGGGTTTAACAAGAAGCCCCATATCAGGTATAGTAGAAGCCGGTAAACGTGAGTTCCTCGTTTAGTCCGTAAGGGGCCACTGTGTCGAGGTTAAAGATCCATTTGGACTCAAGACGCAGCAACTGAGAGGTAGCCGATCCTCCCCTCAAATTCATGCGTACCAAGTCAAGTCCCGCAATTCTAAGCCCGGAGGTTATGCACTGATGACAGTCCAGAAAGTGTGCAGCGACCGAGGTCCACGGTTTCTTGGCTTGGGTCCAATCTCGTCGAGCCAAGGCAATGTTTGATAGGTGTTGTTGAATGCGTTTCTGTACCTCTCCTGTCTGGTCTGGCCCACATATATCTTTCCACAGTCACAAATAAGTGTATAAACCACATTCCTTGTACGGCAGTTGATATAATGATTCAAAGATATTGCGGCCGGATGCCTGCAGGTAGAGAAAGAGTCAGCACAGATCATGAATTGACAGATGTTGCAATTCCCGCATGGGTATGTCCCACGCATTCTGACACCCCTCCCCAACCCCTGTGTAGGCCTCTGGAAATGGCTACGTACCAATTTGTCCCGTAGATTTGGGGCTCTGCGTGTAATAATCTTCGGACTTGAATTGACATGACTGCTCAGCTTGGGATCCGCCAATAAAAGATGCCAATGTGCATTTAGTATTGTGTATAGATCACGCCATTGGTTGTTATATTTGGTAATAAGATGGACCTGGGAGCTCCGGGGTTTGGGTTTGGGCTTCAACAATTCCAGGCGGTCAGTCACCTTTGCCCCTTCGAATGCCCCTGATATTACTTTCTTGGGGTAGCCGCGTGCTCGAAACCTAGTCGTCAAGTCACTCAAGGCCTCACTGAAGTCGGGGATGGTGGTGCAATTGCGGCGTAGTCTCAAGAACTGACCCTTAGGGATCCCTCTACGCAGGTGGTCCGGATGAAAGCTGTCAAAATGTAACAGCTTTAAAAGGTTACCACATAAAAGGTTAGTATATAAAATGAGAATGCTCGGACTGGGAGAAAACATCTGTATGTGGGTAAGTAACTGGCTCAATGATAGAAAACAGAGGGTTGTTATTAACGGTACATACTCAGATTGGGTCACTGTCACTAGTGGGGTACCTCAGGGGTCAGTATTGGGCCCTATTCTCTTCAATATATTTATTAATAATCTTGTAGAAGGCTTTCATAGTAAAGTATCAATTTTCGCAGATGACACTAAACTGTGTAAAGCAAATAACACTAAAGAGGATAGTATACTACTACAGAGCGATCTGGATAGATTGGAGGCTTGGGCAGATAAGTGGCAGATGAGGTTTAACACTGACAAATGTAAGGTTATGCATATGGGAAGGAATAATGCAAGTCATCCGTGCATACTAAATGGTAAAACACACGGTAACACTGAAATGGAAAAGGATCTAGGAATTTTAATAAACATCAAACTAAGCTGCAAAAACCAGTGTCAGCCAGCTGCTGCCAAGGCCAATAAGATAATGGGTTGCATCAAAAGGGGCATGGATGCCCGTGATAAGAACATAGTCCTACAACTTTTCAAATCGCTATTCAGACCACACATGGAGTACTGTGTACAGTTCTGGGCTCCTGTCAACAAGGCAGACATAGCGGAGCTGGAGAGGGTCCAAAGGAGGGCAACTAAAGTGATAACTGGAATGGGGCAAATACATTACCCTGAAAGATTATCAAAATTAGGGTTATTCACTTTAGAAAAAAGACGACTGAGGGTAGATCTAATTACTATGTATAAATATATCAGGGGTCAGTACAGAGATCTATCCCATCATCTATTTATCCCCAGTACTGTGACTGTGACGAGGGGACATCCTCTGCGTCTGGAGGAAAGAAGGTTTGTACACAAACATAGAAGAGGATTCTTTACGGTAAGAGCAGTGGAACTATGGAACTCTCTGCCTGAGGAGGTGGTGACGGTGAGTACAATAAAGGAATTCAAGAGGGGCTTGGATGTGTTTCTGGAGCGTAATAATATTACAGGCTATAGCTATTAGAGAGGGGTCGTTGATCCAGGGAGTTATTCTGATTGCCTGATTTGAGTTGGGAAGGAATTTTTTTATTCCCCATAAGTGAGGAAAATTGGCTTCTACCTCACTGTTTTTTTTTTGCCTTCCTCTGGATCAACTTGCAGGATGACAAGCCGAACTGGATGGACAAATCTCTTTTTTCGGCATTATGTATTATGTTACCAAGGGGTTTGATATACCCGCTTCCACCAAATATTGGTTGAGGTCATTTTGAAAATTACAGGCAGAGGAAGAGGCAGGCCGTTCCGCAGGGTCACCTAGGGATGAAGAAGGCACCTGGCCTCCCATCACCGAGCCCAGTGGGAGCAACGCTGTCAGAACCCACAAAGCCACAATCCCGGTGCTCCACGTCCTGCCTCTTCTCCTTCTCCTCTCTCCTTCCATTTGCCCTGCTCTCCACCTTCCACCGTGCAGCCGTCGCGTTCATCTGGCAGAAGGCAGGCAAGCCAATACTTTTTCGCTCGAACATTTGGGCCACGGAATGGTGGCAATCAGTGCCAATCTGCTGAGCATGCTGAAACAGGGCAAAATGACATACGTGCCGTGCATTGCACACGTTCTGAACTTAGTAGTGCCAAATTCATTGCCAAATACCCCGAGTTTCCGGACGCTTTTCGACAGGCTAGGAAAATCTCTGGCCATTTTAGTAGATCTTACATGGCCACGGCTTGCCTTGCTGACGTTCAGCGGCGACACCACTTACCCGTCAGACGTCCGATTTGTTACAGCCCGATGCGCTGGAACTCCACCTTGTATATGCTTGATAGGCTGCTCCAGCAGCAACGTGCTATTAATGACTACCTGTACGAACTCTGAAGCAGGACAAGTTCTGGGAGCTTGGTTTCTTTTCACTGCGCCAATGGCTGCTCATGTGCGATGCAAGCAGACTTCTGCAGCCATTTGATGAGATCACCAAACTGGTCAGTTGCAGCCAGGGAACCATTAGTGACATCGTACCTTATTCCTTTTTTCTGGAGCGTGTATTGCGTCGTGTCATTAATCAAGCCTTCGAGGAGCAGGAGCTGGAAGATGAGTTGCAATGCTGAATGAATTCCCAGGGGTGGTTACTCCTTCTGAGACAAGTCAACAGGAGTATGAAGAGGAGGAGGAGGATGGTGTCTGGGGGGAGGAGGAGAAGGATCAAGAAGAGCAGGCTTTGAGGGGGACTTCAAACTTTTTGGGGATCCCTGGTGTTGTCTGTGGCTGGGGGGAGGAGACCGAGGATGACATTCTCCTGGGTGATGAGCAGGCGGCCTTCATGCTCTAGTGTTTGAAGAGGGACCCCCGTATAAAAAGCATAAGGGGCAAGAACTAGTACTTGGTGGCAACGTACTTAGACCCCAGGTACAAAGACAAAATGGCAGACATGTTAACAGCATCACAGAGGGCTGGCAGAATGCATCATTTCCAGGTATTGCTGTGAGAGGTGCTGCAATCTGTCGTTGCGGGCGCTGGCAGAGGGATTTTCACCCACAGCGAAACAGGTGTGGGTACCAATCCTACCGTGCCTGCAAGAAGAGGGCAGTTTGAAAATGTGTTGTTCACTTCGGATATAAGATCATTCTTGCAGCCAAACCATCGACAGCCGCCCTCCGGATTCAGCCTCAGTGAACGCCTAGACCGACAGGTGTCCGACTACATCGGGATAACGACCGATGTGGACGCTCTGAGAAGAGAGGAACCCCTGGACTATTGGGTGTGCAGGCTTGACCTGTGGCCAGAGCTGGCATAATTTTCCATGGAACTATTGGCTTGCCCCTTGTCAAGTGTCCTGTCCCAAAGGACGTTCAGCGCAGCAAGGGGGATCGCGACCGATAAGTGCACTCGCCTAGCTCACGACAGTGTGGACTACCTCACATTTCTAAAAATTAATGAGGCATGGCTCTGAGGAATTCAACACCTGTGACGACCACGTGTAATTGAATTTTTCTCATGCCAGCCCACACATATCCGCCACCACCCAGAACAAAAAATGGTCCTTATCTTATGTATATACACCGGCTTAAAAGGCCTTTTCTGTCAGGTGAATGCCTAATTTTTGGGGCCTGTACTCCACTGGCCTACAGTAAATTTTTTATCCAGATACCGCCTATGTACATAATCATAAGCTATTTTCTGTCAGGTTAATGCATGATTTCTGGGGCCTGTACTGGCCGACTAACATTTTATCCATTGATTGCCTAATGTACCTCCATCCACATAATCACAAGTTCTTTTCTGTCAGGTAAAGGCCTAATTTTTGTGGCCTGTACTCCAGTGGCCTACAGTAAAACTTTTATCCAGTCACCGCCTAATGTACCTCCAGCCACATCATCACAAGTACTTTTCTGTCAGGTGAATGCCTAATTTTTGGGGCCTGTACTCCCATGGCCTAAAATATAATTTCTCTAGGGTCCAGCAGGGCTTTTTGCTGTTAGGAGATCGTTAGACACTTTAGTAAGGGCAGTTTCTGTAGAGTAAAGAGGGTGAAAGGCAGATTGTAAGGGGTCAAGAAGAGAGTTTGCAGAGAGATAGCTTATGAAGCGAGAGTAGACAAGACGTTCAAGGAGTTTAGAGCTGATGGGGAGGTTAGAAACAGGTCTGTAGTTAGCAACACAGGTCAGGTCAATAGATGGTTTCTTTAGTAGTGGGCTGATAATAGAGTGAAAGACGAGGGAAATATACCAGATAAGAGAGAAATAGGTTAAATATTGTGGTTAGGTGAGTGATGACAGCCGGGGAGAGGGACTGGAGGAGGTGTGATGGATTAGGATCACTGATACAGGTTGTGGGTCAAGAAGAAGATAGAAGCCTGGAGACTTCTTCCTCTGTTATAGTGTCAAAAGAGGAGAGAGAGCTTGTGGATGAATTGGAAGGAGGAGTATTGAAATTATTTGGGGACTGGGAGATTATTTCCTGCCGGATACTGCCAATCTTGTCTCTGAAGTAAGTGGCAATGCCATCAGCGCAGAGGTCAGTGACAGGTTTGGGAACTTTAGGGATTAGAAAGGAATGAAAAGTGTCAAAGAGTAGTTTTTTTGGTTATTTGAAAGTGAGGAGATGAGAGAGGTGAAGTACATTTGTTTGCAATGTTGAGAGCCGAATTATATTTTTTTTGAGCATAAATTTATATGTTTTGAGCATAAATTTATAATGGAGGAAGTCTGCTGATATTCGCGATTTTCTCCATAACCGTTCTGCACATCAGATGTGTGCCAGGGTTGCCGTGTTCTGTGTCGAGAGGGACGGATTGATATTGGAGCAACTTCATCTAGGGTGGTTTTGAGGGTCTGGTTGTAATTATTGGCAGCCAAGTCTAGACAGGGGAGGAAAGTGATTGAGATAAGAGCTAATTGTAGGGTGTTAATAAGTTGCTGGCAGTTAATGGTATGTAGGTTTCTGTAAGTGTGAAAAGTAGGATTGCCATGAGAAAATTGAGAGGTCTTTATGGTAAATGAAAAAAGATTGTGGTCAGAAAGTGGGAAGGATAAGTTACTAAAGTTTGAGACTGAGCAATGACGGAAGAAGACTAGATCAAGTATATTTCCCTGTTCATGCGTGGCAGAGAAAGTAAGTTGTGATAGGCCAAGAGACGAGGTTAAAGAAAGAAAGTGAGCGGCTGATGGGGAGATAGAATCATCAATGGGGATATTAAAATCACCCATAATAAGAGTTGGTGATTCAGAAAATAGTAAGTGAGGAAGCAAAGCTGCAAAATGATCCAGAAATAGGTGGGGGCAGCCTGGGTGATGGTAGAAAACTGCAACTCTCAGGAGGAATGGATGGAAGAGTCTAATGGTTTGAACCTCAAAAGAGGGGAATGTGAGAGAGGGTACAGGGGGAATGACCTGAAATGTGCACTGTGGAGAAAGTAGTATGCCTACTCCTCCACCGTGCCTGTCATCAGGTCTGGGGGTATGGGAGAAGAGAAGTCCACCATAGGATAGGGCAGCAGGGGAAGCAGTGTCAGGGGGTTGAAGCCAGGTTTCTGTTAGGGCTAGCAAGTTCAGAGAGCGTGAGAGGAAGAAATCGTGGATTGTGTGAACAGTTAAAAGAGACTGGAGAGGATATGCAGTTAACATTAATCAGATTTTGGGAGTTTCTGTGTGTGGCAGAGGAGAAGTTAGCAGAGGGAGGGCCAGGATTTGGTGAAATATCCCCTGCAGCTAGTAGCAGGAGAACAGAAAGAGACAGCAAGTGGTTGAAAGATTTATATTGGTGTTTTTTATGCTGCACCGTGGAGGAAGATGGGTCAGTGTCATGTATGAATGTATAAAGTGTATGGAAACTGAACAAGGGGGAGGGAAGGAGGGAGGGAGGGACTGATGTGGAGAGAAAGGACAGAGGGTGGAAGGTGTGATTGAATTTGATAATAATGACATACTCTACTAATGCTATTAATGGGGAATACTCTACTAGTACTATTAATGAGGACATATACTATCACTATTAATGGGGACATAATCTACTACTATTAATGGGAGCAAAGTATACTACCATTATTAAACGGACATAATCTTCTACTACTAATCTACAAAAAAATCCCTGTGTGAGTGCACTGTGTCCGTTCCGTGTGTGTCACCAGTTTTTCAGTGGGTATGCACGGCGTCCAATCAGGATACAGCTCTCCATATGGACACAGTGCTACACATTAAGTTTCCCTGCTCCTGCCACAGCAGCCGCGAAGAAGATGCAGAGCACGCAGCACCCCCCCCCCCTTCAGCCGTTTAACCCCTTCCATGCTGTGGTTCTTAGGGACCGCTGTATGGAGGGGCTAACCATCAGGCCGCTGCTCTGCTGTGGCAGCGGCCGATGCTTGAAGGTTAAACTGTGGGAGCTCCCTCCCTCATCGGGCCGCTGCGCTGTGGCAGCGTCCCGATTATTACCATGGCAACCGGACGCCTTTACAGGCATCCTGTCGGGATTCAAACCCGTGACCAGCCACATCCCAGGCAGTAGCCCTGCTTACTAGGCTACCATCCTCTCTGGACATTCCTCCCTGAAACCTATTATGTAACCTCAGTCTTGCCAAGCCTTGCTCATCACCCTTGATTCCCCACACCTGGTACTTCCCTATATAAGTCCAGCCCCTTGCACTCTAGCTTACTGATTATTGAGCTCCTGAGCCTTGATCAAGCTTCTCCTCATCTGCTGCTCTTGCTACTACTGAAAGTCCACTGCTGACCAGGAATTGTCTACCGACTACTCTTCTGCTTTGCCCCTACCTACTGAACTGCTACCACCGTTGCCATCCGGATTGTCTGACCACGCTTACTGCCGCCTGCCCTGACCCACCGCCTGCCTACCGACTACTCTTCTGCTTTGTCCCTACCTACTGAACTGCTACCACCGTTGCCATCCGGATTGTCTGACCACGCTTACTGCCGCCTGCCCTGACCCACCGCCTGCCTACCGACTACGCCTCTGCCAGACTTCCTGCACCTACTACCTGCCTGCGGTCCTTGCCACTGGGCTCCACTCCTACCTCCAGCCAGCTGTCCTCTGACTCAGGTGAGCCTGTAGGACTGTTACAGAATAATCAGCCACACTATGGAGTCCGCAATGGCCACTCTGCGTAAGCAGGTCTCTGAACTTCAAGAATTTGGTACTACATATCAGGAGAAATTTGCCCAGCTCCAAGTCGTAGTCCAAAGCCAACAGAGTGAGATTATTGAACTACAGAGGCAACTCCTGGACGTCCGCGGCACGGCTGCAGACACCCGCATGCCACTCCCATCAAGATTCAGCGGTGACAGACACCAGTATCGGGGGTTTCTAAACCAATGCCGCATCTATTTTCAGATGTACCCGGCCCCCTTCACCACCGAGAAAAAGAAGGTGCTATTCATGGTCAATCTCCTGACGGATGAAGCATTAGCATGGGCATCACCATACGTGGAGACTAACAGTCAGCTCCTGAACAACCTAAACAACTTCATCACCGCAATGAGCCAAGTCTTCGACGACCCCAACCGCTGTGCGACAGCCGAGGCGCAACTACATAGTCTGCGGCAAGGGAGACGCTCCGTCGCCGAATACACTGCTGAGTTTCGCCGTTGGGTCACGGACACCATTAGAACCCAGCGGCACAGAGGAGCCTATTCCGGCGAGGCCTGTCCGAATTAATAAAGGAAGAACTCTCCAGAGTTGAGGCCCCGTACGATCTGGATGACTTCATTCAGTTATGCATCCGGATAGATCAAAGACTCTCCTAGAGGAAGAAAGAAAGACTCTGGTCCTTGGACCACAGACCCACTTATTCCTTCTCTTCCACCGCAACCCCCAGTCAGCAACTGAACCTATGCAGGTCGACGCTCTACGTAGGTCTCTATCCACAGCTGAGAAGGAGAGACGGCTGGCCGAAAACCTCTGCCTCTACTGTGGGGAGCCGGGTCATTTTGCCATCAAATGTCCTCATAAGATCCGAAAGACTATTGCCGTTAAGGAACTAAAGGAGCAACCACAGACTCCAACCCCACCAGCAGCCCCTGAAAATAACAACACGGCGGCTCATGGATCCCACTTCATCGTCCCCATCCTCATCGAGATTGAGGGGCGACAACTCCCCTGTTCAGCGATGTTAGACTCCGGGGCGGGAGGCAACTTCATGGACCTAACCTTCGCCCGCGAAAAGAATATTCCACTGACAATCAAGGCAGCCCCCGTTGACCTGGAAACCGTCGACGGATCCCCACTCTCCTCGGGGCCGGCCACTCACGAGACCACCGAACTACAACTCCTCATAGAACCAGATCACCGTGAAAAGATCCACTTCTCTCTGATCGCCTCCCCGAAGTTCCCAGTGATCTTGGGCATCCCATGGTTGGCCACCCACAACCCCTCGGTGGACTGGGAAACCCGCTGCATACGATTCCCGTCCGAGTTCTGCTCGCTAAATTGCTCCCACAAACCCATCCTTCCACCCGAAGACACCACCATCTCAAAACTATCCGTCAAGGATCTGCTACCCTCTCAATACCGCGAGTTCCAGGATGTCTGCGACAAGAAAAACGCAGACAAGCTGCCACCACACCGACCCTACGACTGCCCTATAGAACTGTTGCCCGGGGCCGAAATACCCTTTGGCAGTATCTACTCCCTATCAGAGCCTGAACTCAAGGCTCTGAAAGAGTACCTGGACGAGGACCTGAGGAAGGGGTTCATCCGGCCCTCCACCTCCCCCGCGGGAGCCCCCTTTTTCTTCATAGAGAAAAAAGACTCCTCCCTGTGTCCGTGCATAGACTACAGAAAGCTTAACGACATAACCGTAAAAAACCGGTACCCGCTCCCACTGATTTCAGAACTCCTTGAGAGACTCCGGGCAGCGAAGATCTTCACTAAACTCGACCTTCGAGGGGCCTACAACCTCGTCCGAATCCGCCCTGGGGACGAATGGAAGACCGCCTTCCGGACACGTTATGGTCATTTTGAGTACCTGGTCATGCCTTTCGGACTCTGCAATGCTCCCGCCACCTTCCAGCACTTCATTAACGACGTCCTCAGGGACATGCTGGATCTGTTTGTAGTCGTTTACCTGGACGACATCTTGATCTTCTCTGAAGACCTCGAGCAGCACCGCGAACACGTCCGCAGGGTACTGCAGAGACTCCGACAGAACTCTCTCTATATCAAGCTAGAGAAATGCGAGTTTGAGCGAACCACCACTCAGTTCCTCGGATACATCATCTCCCCAGAGGGCCTAAGTATGGACCCGGGGAAGGTCCAAGCTGTGATGAACTGGCCCGTTCCGAAAAACGAGAAGGAGATACAAAGATTCATTGGCTTCGCCAACTTCTATCGGAAGTTTATCCGGAACTTCTCCAAGGTCATAGCACCAATCACCCAACTCACCAAGAAGGCAGTCCCCTTCTCCTGGACACCCGAGGCCCAGGAGGCCTTCACCAAGTTGAAACTCCTCTTCACTTCTGCCCCAATCCTAATCCACCCGAACCCCGAGCTCCCATTTACAGTCGAAGTGGATGCATCAGACTCCGCGGTGGGGGCAGTTTTGTCACAACGGACAGGGGAGAAGATGCTATTACACCCGTGCGCATATTTCTCCCGCCAGATGTCCCCCTCCGAGAAGAACTATGACATCGGGAACAAAGAACTACTGGCGATCAAGGATGCCTTCTCTGAGTGGAGACACCTGCTGGAGGGAGCCACCAACCCCATAATCGTACTAACTGACCACAAGAACCTCGAGTTCATCCGCAGCGCTAAGAGACTCTCAGCCAGACAGGCCAGATGGAGCCTATTCTTTTCCCGCTTCAACTTTCTCATCACCTATCGCCCCGGATCAAAAAACGGCAAGGCTGACGCCCTCTCCAGAATGTTTTCCGAGCCCTCACAGAGTAACAAGGGCCAAAATAACATCTTACCTGAGAGAAGGGTCGTAGGGGCCACCTACTCTAAAGAACTCCTGGGCACAATCAAAGAAGGATATGAAAATGACCCCTTCCTCGCCCACCCCACAGGGAATATCAGCCTTACGTTTAAGAACGGTCATTGGTTTCATCAGGACCTACAACTATATGTACCAGAAATCGCACGGCTCAAGGTGCTCAAACTCAACCATGACTCCAAGCTGGCCGGCCATTTTGGCACAAGAAAGACCCAGGAGCTTCTCTCCCGCTCCTTCTGGTGGCCAACATACAAGGAGGACATCAAGAGGTACATCTCCTCGTGCGCGGTCTGTGCCCGCAATAAGACTCCTCGTTCCTCTCCCGTGGGTCTGTTACAACCCCTCCCTATTCCCTCCCGCCCATGGGGCTCGATCTCCATGGACTTTGTGGTAGACCTTCCTCCTTCAAAAGGGATGAACACCATCCTGGTCGTGGTCGACCGTCTCACCAAGATGGCCCATTTCATCCCCTACAAAGGCATACCCACCGCCAAACAGACTGGCCGATCTAATTCTCAGAGAGGTCTTCAGGCTGCATGGGATCCCGGACGACGTGGTCTCCGACCGAGGCGTACAATTTGCCTCAAAGTTCTGGAAGAACTTCTGCCTGGCGCTCGGGGTTAAAGTGAACCTGTCCTCTGCTTTCCACCCTCAGTCAAACGGGCAGACTGAGAGAACTAATCAGACCCTAGAGCAGTACCTACGCTGTTTCAGCTCCCACCTGCAGGATGACTGGCTTGACCATCTCCCCACGGCCGAGTTCGCCTACAACAATGCTGAGCACAGCTCAACCAAGCACAGCCCCTTCTTTGCTAACACAGGCTCGCACCCGGTGTTCATTCCCCACCTGCCCGTCGCCTCCACCCTCCCAGCAGTGGCCGAACGCCTAACAACCCTACAGGAGGCACAAAAGAACATTATAGACAACCTCCACCTCGCCCAGAGGCGTTTTAAACAGGGAGCAGACAGACGTCGCAAACCCACCCCGGGCTTCCATGTGGGAGACAAGGTGTGGCTGTCCACCAGGAACCTCAGATTGAAGGTCCCCTCCAAAAAGTTGGCCCAAAGATACATGGGTCCGTTCCCGATCACCGCACAAATCAATGAGGTCACGTTCCGGCTCGACCTTCCGGACTCCATTAGGGTGCACCCTGTCTTCCATTGCTCACTCCTCAAGCCATACGTGGAGAACACCTTCACAGGCCGCCACTCGCCCCCACCACCACCCGTGAGGGTACAGGGTGAAGAAGAATACGTTGTCGCAAAGATCCTCGACTCCAGGATCCACCGGGGAAGACTACAATACCTAATTGGGTGGGAGGGTTACCCTCCCGAGGATAACTCCTGGGAGCCAGAAGAGAATGTCCACGCCCCCAGACTGGTAAAAGAGTTCCACCAACGGCACCCCGGTAAGCCTGCCCCTGTGGTGCCCGGAGGTCACCTTGGAAGGGGGGGAGTACTGTCGGGATTCGAACCCGTGACCAGCCACATCCCAGGCAGTAGCCCTGCTTACTAGGCTACCATCCTCTCTGGACATTCCTCCCTGAAACCTATTATGTAACCTCAGTCTTGCCAAGCCTTGCTCATCACCCTTGATTCCCCACACCTGGTACTTCCCTATATAAGTCCAGCCCCTTGCACTCTAGCTTGCTGATTATTGAGCTCCTGAGCCTTGATCAAGCTTCTCCTCATCTGCTGCTCTTGCTACTACTGGAAGTCCACTGCTGACCAGGAATTGTCTACCGACTACTCTTCTGCTTTGCCCCTACCTACTGAACTGCTACCACCGTTGCCATCCGGATTGTCTGACCACGCTTACTGCCGCCTGCCCTGACCCACCGCCTGCCTACCGACTACTCTTCTGCTTTGTCCCTACCTTCTGAACTGCTACCACCGTTGCCATCCGGATTGTCTGACCACGCTTACTGCCGCCTGCCCTGACCCACCGCCTGCCTACCGACTACGCCTCTGCCAGACTTCCTGCACCTACTACCTGCCTGCGGTCCTTGCCACTGGGCTCCACTCCTACCTCCAGCCAGCTGTCCTCTGACTCAGGTGAGCCTGTAGGACTGTTACACATCCGGCTTGCTGTGGTATATTTAAGCCTGAACAGTGTAACTGTGTACTTCAGTGTATTGTAAGCCATCAGACCCACAAGTGGGTATGTGCAAGTCACATACGGCCATCAAACATGGATGTCTGTAGAGAAAAAGATAGTACATGCTGTATGTGACTTGCACATGCCCGTTATATCAAGACGTCTGATACTTCTTTTATCCCTCTAGACCTCCCAGGAATACTATCTGGTCCAATCTCTCTTTTTAACTATGTATGTCGTTTGACACCACCTGCTAGACAGCTATAGTATGGGGATGCCAGCATTGTTTGGGCCTCCACCCGTCTGACATGGCTCAGGGCCTAGCGTTAGGGTATATAGGTTAGGGCTATCTCCAACATCCCCTAAGGCCGAATCATCTGGGTGGTCTGGTGTACGCCTGGACATTTAGTGGACAATGTGTTTGTCGTAATTAATAATAAAGTTTATTCATTTATATTTTTGCTAGGGTTATGCTATAGCTGGACTTGATAACTACTATGAGGGGGCACATATCTGGGCATAATTACTGTGACAGAAACAAAGGTGGGCATAACTACTGTGAGGGGCCACAAGGTGGGCATTAGTACTGTGTGGTTGCACTTAGGGGAAATGTCCTAGATTACCCTGCTATACATTGGCATGGCTCAGTCTTACAGGCCAGCTGGTGATTTCACAGGGGCAGTCACCATCCCTTCCTTATGTGACTATTCTTTTTTTCTCACCACAGGGACCTTGTTCTGGATCCAGCGGACATCACGCCGATGCCAGCGACACCCCGGATGAGGTAGGACCAGATTTTATTAGGACTGGGTGAGTGTAGCCATGCATTGGGCTTAGGGCTCTTTAACACGAGCGGATCCCGTGCGGGTAATCCGCTGCGTAAAAGACAGCCAAGCCCCGTTCCGGACAGCAGAGACACGGAGCAGTAACATGAATGGTAATGCTCTGTTCCTCTCTGTGATCTTTTTACTACAAAATCACTGAGACATAAAGTTGTCACCGTGATTTTGTAGTAAAAAGATCAGTCAATCATGTTACTGCTCCGTGTCTCTGCTGTCCAGAATTGGGCTTGGCACTCAGTCACCCAGCGGATTAGCCGCACGGAAAGAGCCCTTAGGAAGAAAATCTGCCGGTTCTTTGTAAAAATGTTTGCACTGTGGCCCATTACACTATAGTTACAACACTAGTAGGGGAGGTAGTGGGGGGGGGGGGGGGGCTTGGAGGCAGGTTTGGGGGGGCGACGGGGAGGGGGCCCCATAGATCAGTTTCGCACCGGGGCCCCATGGATTGTGTGTACGCCACTGTGTGTGTATATGTATGTGTGTGTGTGTATGTATGTGTGTGTGTGTGTGTATATATATATATATATAATGCACAACTACCTCTAGCAACAGATTTCTATATTGCAGGAATAACCCTAATAATAACACGTGGGGGGCACCTCTCACACCCAGCGAGCCCACCAATCAGGACACGGCGCTTCAAATACCACCTGCATACCCCCATAAAAAAAAAATAAAAACTATTATGGAATTGCAATTTTTCCCACCGCACTTCCCAAAAATGGTATAAAAAAGTGATACAAAAAATTCATATGTATGCAAAATTAGCACCAATTAAACCATTACCTCATGCCACAAAGTTAGCCCCTACATAAGCCAATCGTGCAAAAAATAAAAAAAAATATGGCTTTCAGAAAAGGTAGACACAAACTTTTTTTTTTCAGACATGCTTTTGTTGAATAAAATAAAGTTAAAAAAATGCACATATTAGGTATCGTCATGTCTGTAACGATGTGCTCTATAAAAATAGCATGTGATCCAATCCATCTGGTGAACACCATAATGAATATAAAATAAAAAATGTGTCAAAAAATCTATTTTTTATCACCTTACATCACAAAAAATGTAATATCAATCAAAAAGTCATATGTGCCCCATAATGGTACTAATCAAACAGTCATCTCATCCCGCAAAAAATGAGAACCTACATAAGACAATCACCTTAAAAATTAAAAAATATGGCTTTCAGAAAATGGAAACACAAAAACATGATTTTTAAAAGAAAAATGCTTTTATTGTGTAAAAAAAAAAAAAAAAAAAAATGCACATATTAGGCATCGCTGTGTCCGCAGCAACCTGCTCTATAAAAATAGTATGTGATCCAACTCATCTGGTGAACGTCGTAAAAAAATTAAATTAAAAATGTGCCAAAAAAAGCCATTTTTTATCACCTTACATCACAAAAAGTGTAATACCAAGTGATCAAAAATTCATATGTGCCCCAAGATGACAATCGATAAAAAAATATGGCTTTTAGAAAATGGAAACACAAAAACATTTTTTTTTTTATTGTGTCAATCAAATTTTTCGCATAATATTCGAAATTAATTTGCAAATTCTAGAATTCATGATCTCCAGTAATTATTTTCGCAAATCGGCACTTATGATGCGCATATTTTTTGCGCAATACATGCAACTTCACACTTTATCACGTCTGAGTAGATATAACTGATTGGTGAACTAAGTATTGTTGTGACATGACAGCACTATGTCTGTAGCATGTATGTATGGACAGCAGAGAAACAGTAATTCCTATCACACTACCTAACACTCTGCACATGAACCTATCACCCTGCACTGGAACCTCAGTAGCACTCAGCTACACTATATCACTATCTAACCTACACTGACTATCTCCCACTAACTATCTGTATTATATATATGAGCTAACTAACTATCTAATGTACGGTAATTGGATAAGGAATAGGATCCAGATGAAAGCACAGAGCATAGCATTGTCACTACTCTCTCTCAGAACTGCAAAAAAATTGCTGAAAATGGCTGCCGGGGAGTTTCTTATACAGGTCCTTCTAAATAAATTAGCATATTGTGATAAAGTTTATTATTTTCTGTAATGTATTGCTAAACATTAGACTTTCATATATTTTAGATTCATTACACACCAACTGAAGTAGTTCAAGCCTTTTATTGTTTTAATATTGATGATTTTGGCATACAGCTCATGAAAACCCAAATTTCCTATCTAAAAAAATTAGCATATTTCATCCGACCAATAAAATAAAAGTGTTTTTAATACAAAAAAAGTCAACCTTCAAATAATTATGTTCAGTTATGCACTCAATACTTGGTCGGGAATCCTTTTGCAGAAATGACTGCTTCAATGCGGCGTGGCATGGAGGCAATCAGCCTGTGCCACTGCTGAGGTGTTATGGAGGCCCAGGATGCTTCGATAGCGGCCTTAAGCTCATCCAGAGTGTTGGGTCTTGCGTCTCTACTTTCTCTTCCCAATATCCCACAGATTCTCTATGGGGTTCAGGTCAGGAGAGTTGGCAGGCCAACTGAGCACAGTAATACCATGGTCAGTAAACCATTTACCAGTGGTTTTGGCACTGTGAGCAGGTGCCAGGTCGTGCTGAAAAATGAAATCTTCATCTCCATAAAGCTTTTCAGCAGATGGAAGCATGAAATGCTCCAAAATCTCCTGATAGCTAGCTGCATTTACCCTGCCCTTGATAAAACACAGTGAACCAACACCAGCAGCTGACATGGCACCCCAGACCATCACTGACTGTGGGTACTTGACACTGGACTTCAGGCATTTTGGCATTTCCCTCTCCCCAGTCTTCCTCCAGACTCTGGCACCTTGATTTCCGAATGACATGCAAAATTTGCTTTCATCCGAAAAAAGTACTTTGGACCACTGAGCAACAGTCCAGTGCTGCTTCTCTGTAGCCCAGGTCAGGCGCTTCTGCCGCTGTTTCTGGTTCAAAAGTGGCTTGACCTGGGGAATGCGGCACCTGTAGCCAATTTCCTGCACACGCCTGTACACGGTGGCTCTGGATGTTTCTACTCCAGACTCAGTCCACTGCTTCCGCAGGTCCCCCAAGGTCTGGAATCGGTCCTTCTCCACAATCTTCCTCAGGGTCCGGTCACCTCTTCTCGTTGTGCAGCGTTTTCTGCCACACTTTTTCCATCCCACAGACTTCCCACTGAGGTGCCTTGATACAGCACTCTGGGAACAGCCTATTCGTTCAGAAATTTCTTTCTGTGTCTTACCCTCTTGCTTGAGGGTGTCAATGATGGCCTTCTGGACAGCAGTCAGGTCGGCAGTCTTACCCATGATTGCGGTTTGGAGTAATGAACCAGGCTGGGAGTTTTTAAAAGCCTCAGGAATCTTTTGCAGGTGTTTAGAGTTAATTAGTTGATTCAGATGATTAGATTAATAGCTCGTTTAGAGAACCTTTTCATGATATGCTAATTTTTTTAGATAGGAATTTGGGATTTTCATGAGCTGTATGCCAAAATCATCAATATTAAAACAATAAAAGGCTTGAACTACTTCAGTTGTGTGTAATGAATCTAAAATATATGAAAGTCTAATGTTTATCAGTACATTACAGAAAATAATGAACTTTATCACAATATGCAAATTTTTTTAGAAGGACCTGTATAGTAAAGGGGTAGGCAACTTTCCTATTGGTTACTAGGGATGTTGCTAAGCTCTGACAGATATTGCCGTCTTCTCATTAGCCTACAAGCAAGAAGGGAGGTTACTGATGAAAAGAAAATCTAGAATATTTGCGATTACGAATATATAGTACTATATTCTACTGTACAACTTCGTGAATTCTCAAAGCGCCAATATTAGCAATAAAAATTTGCAATTAGAATATTCGCGATCAACACTACTATGAATGAGGACACAGTCTACTATAACTATTAATGCAGAGATACTTTAGCTGCACTAATAATGGGGACATACTATACTAGCGCTATTAATGGGATCATACTATACTAGAGTGATTAATGGGGATATAATCTTCTAGCACTATTAATGAGGACATAATCTACTGGAGCTATTAATGGGGATATACTCTATTAGCACTTTTTTTATTATTATTATTATGATTATTAGCATATCAAAGGAGACCAGAATTTTCTCAGAAATCAATTGACATAGTTAAATTTTTGCTGTATCTCTTGTGGTTCAAAAGTTATCAACACAGAAAGTTGCAACAACAAACGGGAACGTTCCCTGGGATGTACATTGTGAGAGTAATGATTGATGTTAACCTTATGCATCTATGGTTTATACCTATTTATATATCAGTATAGCTGAACTTTAATTTTGTTCTATTTGTATTCTTTATGAAATGTATTTTCTATTCCACACAACATCTTGGCTCTAGAATACATTCTGAAGGTCATCTGTTGTGCTGACAAATAAGTTTGTAAGGAAAGGAGGAGTATTTCACTTGATGTGGAGTACAATGGTGAAATTACTCGAGATGGAGGAGGACCTGATATGTTCCAAATGTTCTCAGGGATTCTAGGAAATATTTTCTTCTTTCCTAGAATAGAGGATCCAGGTGGTCTGTATTCTTATCCAAATTGGGTCTAATTTCAGACAATTAACTTTTACCTATTTTCCCATTTCTAAACCATGATATATTGCCAATATGTTATCACGTGTAACTATGTAATCTGCCAGGTCTGATTTTAAGTCTTGTAACCGCCTTGAAACTCCCAGTTACACTCATTATAAAAAAGTATATTAATAAAGATATTTGGGAAGGGTCTTTCAGATCTCATTAGATACAGTAAGCATTGTCTGTGTCTTTGTTATCAACTGATTTAATTAATTACTTTCTCCCCGACAATGGAACTACTCTGACAACTATGTTCTGATTGATAGTGATAGTAGAGTATTTTCCCATTAATAGTGCTAGTAGAGTATTTGAATATAATAAACCGGCACTCTTCACCTGGTCACCTTGCAGAGAGCAATGTAGGTAAAATGTACATTTATTTCATATAAGAATAAATCATGGAAAAAATTTCTTTAAAAGGAAAAAAGGTAAGGAGCATGCATAAAAATCGTACATAAAATTGTGCATAAAATGAATACATAATAGTATTGTTATTAAAATGCATACACTGGATTCACCCTTTCAGTGGGGAAAGGGGCTTCCTGTTACTGTGGTACCACGTCGGTGGAGATGAGAGCTCGATCAGTGATCACTGATTTGCAAGCATATATAGTTTTTATGAATAGTCAAAAATATATGAATGTTTGAGTTGCGGAGAAAATAGTAATTCAGCAGTTGTCTCCACCATATGTTGCTGTTTGTTGGTGGAGTATTTCTCCAATAGGTGGGTAGATTGTATATTTGGTTGCTGTAGAGACAGCTATACTGTGGTGGCTGTTTTTGTTTGGTTAAAAAATGCCACTTTGTAACCACTAGGATGGCGGATTTTCAATGGCTATAACAAAACTTCAGATAGTTTTCGATACAGTTGGTTTGTTAGTTAGTGGGTTGGTGTGTTAATGCATTTGTAGTGCTTCCTTACTGTGAGTTAGTAGCCAGTCTCTGTTACCGATGGTATTGGCAGGGTTATTTATAAGTGTTAGTCTGTCAGTCTGGTGCTGTACCTTGTGTGGCGTCCCACACAGTAGAAAGAACCGCACCCTGACTTTGTTTACCTTCTCCGATGGTCTCGTCGCTTACGGCCGCTAGTGCGCCTTTCGGGACTCTGTGTTTGGCATTTGAGTCTTTTCCTTCGGCGTCCCACGTGGGTATGACGTCACGTATATGGCGTTCCACGTGTCTCCGGTCAGCGTTGTAGCGATCTTCAATCAGAAGAGGGAAAGGTTGCTATTGGAAGCGCTTCCAAAATATTCAATATATTGATGTCCATCAAGTGGTATAACTGCCGGTTTGTTGTGCTTTCACCATATGCGTTTCAGAGGTCCAGACTGCCTCCTTCATCAGTGGTTACCCGCTACCTGCCAATGAGTTAGCTTTTATGTCCTGTCTGTGGTCATTATTAAAAACTGGACTGGATTCCATGTTGTGGATGTGGCAATTCACAGAATATTCATTTTCCTTTTCTCTTCATTTTCTTCTTTTTTTCTTGATATGGGAAATAATATGGGAAATAAACTTTATGATTGCAGTGGGTTGATATTGTAATATTTGGATGCAAATTACATGGTTATGTCTACCGTGCGGTAACGCTGCTTTTTTTTTACTGCTAGTGCGTTTTTTGTGTATAGTTTGTACGTTATATTCCTGAGTGTGTTCAATGTCGAGATTTATTTTAAAGAGTCTTTCTATGAGAGGAAATCCTGCTAAATATTGGCTGACAATATAAAAGGCAACTGTGTGAATCTGTGTCCATGGATAGTTCCTACACTATCTTTTGTTCCTACACTATCATCATATATGTGGATTTCCATATATTTGTGGACAGTGTAGGAGATACTTGTGTGGGTCCGTGTATATGAATAATACCCAAGCCGTCATTTGGGCAGTCTTGTAGTTTATTCTGCAAAGTAGGAAAATGTGAATGTGAAGAAATGACAGAAGGTTGAAGGAAATTGATATTGTTATGTTTGGGTAAAGATTACACAGTGCGGTCACGCTGCGCTATATAATCTGCACATAATAGTGATGGGTATATTCTATGCGGTGATCTCTTTGGGGGACTAATTCTTGTGAGGGAAGGTGGTATTGAGCATGGATGGACAGTATGGAAGGCATCTGCATGAATTTTGTGCATGTAATTCCTACATTGTCTTTCAAACGTTCATCGTGCATGTCGTTTTTCATATATGCAGGTATTCTTGCAAGGTGAGAGATTGGGGAGGGGGGAGTGGTGGCCTAGTATCGAGTGGGGGTAGGGGTGCTGGTAAAACTGCCGGACGCCTACTCCCAGTCGAACGGAGGCAACCACTCCAAAAATGTTATAGAAAGCCAAACAGTTCAATTTCAGAGAATAAGCCTTCTGGTATGAGTGTATTGAGCGCAAATATATACGCAAATATAAACTTTGATTCAGTGTGTGACATCTTGGCTATATGGTTGCCTCCCCTCCAGTCTGTTTATATTCTTTCTAGAGCTGCAAAGCATAGGCCTGAGGGGTCTTGGATGTGGTGTACTTTAAATTGTTTGGAGAGTGAATGTTTTTCAAAACCTTTCTTAATATTGTTTATATGTTCTGCCAATATATTGTTTTTTGCAGGGGCATTGTATGATGTAAATTACATTTGTACTACTACAGGTGAGAAACTCGTTTATTTCGTATTCCAGGGAGGTAGTTGTAGAGTGTATTTTGTTATCAAAACATACAACACAAAACAAAAATTCTCATTAAATACATGGCAAAAATTAAAAGGATTTTTACAGGTGCAACCAATGTTGTAACTGTAAACTAACTTCCTTCAAGAAGAAAACAGAAAAAATACACTCTACAACTACCTCCCTGGAATATGAAATAAAGGAGTTTCTCACCTGTAGTAGTACAAATGTAATTTACATCATACAATGCTCCTGCAAAAAACTATATATTGACAGGACAAAAAGAAGCTTAAAAAAAAAACGAATATCAGAACATATAAACAATATTAAGAAAGGTTTTGAAAAACATTCACTCTTCAAACATTTTAAAGTACACCACAACCAAGACCCCTCAGGCCTATGCTTTGCAGCTCTAGAAAGAATAGAAACAGACTGGATGGGAGGCAACCATATAGCCAAGATGTCACGCACTGAATCGAAGTTTATATTTGAGTTCAATACACTCATACCAGAAGGCTTAAATGCTGACTTTGAACTGTTTGGCTTTCTATAAAATTTTTGGAGTGGTTGCCTCCGTTCGACTGGGAGTAGGCGTCCGACTGTGTTACCAGCACCCCTACCCCCACTCGATACTAGGCCACCACTTTCCCCTCCACAATCTCTCACCTTGCAAGAACTGCATATATGAAAAACGACATGCACGATGAACGTTTGAAAGACGATGTAGGAATTACATGCACAAAATTTATGCAGATGCCTTCCATACTGTCCATCCATGCTCAATACCACCTTCCCTCACAAGAATTAGTCCCCCAAAGAGATCACCGCATAGAATATACCCATCACTATTATGTGCAGATTATATAGCGCAGCGTGACCGCACTGTGTAATCTTTACCCAAACATAACAATATCAACTTCCTTCAACTTTCTTTGCCATGCTGTCATTTCTTCACATTCACATTTTCCTACTTTGCAGAATAAACTGCAAGACTGCCCAAATGACGGCTTGGGTATTATTCATATACACGGACCCACACAAGTATCTCCTACACTGTCCACAAATATATGGAAATCCACATGTATGATGAGCTTTTAAAAGAAGATGTACAAAATGCAAACAGACATCTCCCACACTGTACGCTCACGTCTAACACTACCTTCCCCCACAAGAAAAGTTCACCAAAGAGACCTTAACATGAAATATATCTCAGTACTATAGTGTGCAGATGATGCACCAAAAAATACACAAGTGAAAAAAACGCAATGTCACCTTACTGGGAATACAACTATGGACTCAAACACTATATTATCGACTTCTTGCAACACTATTTCTCATGATGTCACCTCTTCACATCTACGCCCCACTGCTCTATTCTATTATCCAAAAGATAGTGTAGGAACTATCCATGGACACAGATTCACACAGATTCACAAAGTTGCCTTTTATATTGTCAGCCAATATTTAGCAGGATTTCCTCTCATAGAAAGACTCTTCAAAATAAATCTCGACATGGAACACACTCAGGAATATAACGTGCAAACTATACACAAAAAAACGCGCTAGCAGTAAAAAAAAACACAGCATTACCGCACAGGCGACATAACCATGTAATTTTTATCCAAATATTACAATATCGACCCACTGCAACCATAAAGTTTGTTTCCCATATTATTTAATCAAGAAAAAAGAAGAAAATTAAGAGAGAAAAGGAAAATTAACATTCTGTGAATCGCCACATGCACACCATGGAATCCAGTCCAGTTTTTAATAATGCCCACAGACAGGATATAAAAGCTAACCACTGATGGAGTACTGATGAAACGCGTATGGTGAAAGCACAACAAACCCGCAGTTATACCACTTGATGGACATCAATATATTTAATATTTTGGAAGCGCTTCCAATAGCAACCTTCCCCTCTTCTGATTTGAAGATCGCTACATAGTGAACGCCGACCGGAGACACGTGGAACTCCATATACGTGACGTCATACCCACGTGGGACACCGAAGGAAAAGACTCAAATGCCAAACACAGAGTCCCGAAAGGTGCACTAGCAGCTGCAACCGACGAGACCATCGGAGAAGGTAAACAAAGTCAGGGTGCGGTTCTTTCTACCGTGTGGGACGCCACACAAGGTACAGCACTCGACTGACAGACTAACACTTATAAATAACCCTGCCAATACCATCGGTAACAGAGACTGGCTACTAACTCATAGTAAGGAAGCACTACAAATGACGAATGCATTAACCCACTAACCCACTAACCAACAAACCAACTGTATCGAAAACTATCTGAAGTTTTGTTATAGCCATTGAAAATCCACCATCCTAGTGGTTACAAAGTGGTATTTTTTAACCAAACAAAAACAGCCACCACAGTATAGCTGTCTCTACAGCAACCAAATATACAATCTACCCACCTATTGGAGAAATACTCCACCAACAAACAGCAACATATGGTGGAGACAACTGCTGAATTACTATTTTCTGCGCAACTCAAATATTCATATATTTTGACTATTCATAAAAACTATATATGCTTGCAAATCTGTGATCACTGATCGAGATCTCATCTCCACCGACGTGGTACCACAGTAACAGGAAGCCCCTTTCCCCACTGAAAGGGTGAATCCAGTGTATGGATTTTAATAACAATACTATTATATATTAATTTTATGCACTATTTTTATGTACAATTTTTATGCATGCTCCTTACCTTTTTTTCCTCTTAAAGAATTTTTTCCACAATTTATTCTTGTATGAAATAAATGTACATTTTACCTACCGTATTTTTTGCCCTATAAGACGCACCGGCCCATAAGAAGCACCTAGGTTTTTGTGGAGGAAAATAAGAAAAAAAAATTTTTTTAACCAAAAGGTGTGCTTTTGGTGGGCTTTGAATTAATGGTAGCCTGTGAATGACACTGTTATGGGGGTCTGTGGATGGCACTGTTATGGGGGTCTGTGGATCGCACTGTTATGGGGGTCTGTGGATGGCACTGTTATGGGGGTCTGTGGATGGCACTGTTATGGGGGTCTGTGGATGGCACTGTTATGGGGGTCTGTGGATGGCACTGTTATGGGGGTCTGTGGATGGCACTGTTATGGGGGTCTGTGGATGGCACTGTTATGGGGGTCTGTGGATGGCACTGTTATGGGGGTCTGTGGATGGCACTGTTATGGGGGTCTGTGGATGGCACTGTTATGGGGGTCTGTGGATGGCACTGTTAAGGGGGTCTGTGGATGACACTGTTAAGGGGGTCTGTGGATGACACTGTTAAGGGGGTCTGTGGATGACACTGTTAAGGGGGTCTGTGGATGACACTGTTAAGGGGGTCTGTGGATGACACTGTTATGGGGGTCTGTGGATGACACTGTTATGGGGGTCTGTGGATGACACTGTTATGGGGGTCTGTGGATGACACTGTTATGGGGGTCTGTGGATGACACTGTTATGGGGGTCTGTGGATGACACTGTTATGGGGGTCTGTGGATGACACTGTTATGGGGGTCTGTGGATGACACTGTTATGGGGGTCTGTGGGTGACACTGTTATGGGGGCGTCCGTGGATGGCACTGTTATGGGGGCATCTGTGGATGGCATGACACTGCTATGGGGGGGGGATCTGTGGATGGCATGACACTGCTATGGGGGGGGGGATCTGTGGATGGCATGACACTGCTATGGGGGGGGATCTGTGGATGGCATGACACTGTTATGGGGGGGGGATCTGTGGATGGCATGACACTGCTATGGGGGGGGGGATCTGTGGATGACACATAAATAGCATCTTATGCTATTTGACATCCACAGATCCCCCCCCCATAACAGTGTCAGCCACTGTGAATGAACCCCAATACAGGGTGTGGGGGCTGGCATCTACACTAGTTTTTAAATGGCAGCGGGAGCCCAGTGCAGTCATTGTATTCCATTGCACCGGGCCCCACTCACTGTACTAATGCTATCTACTGTAACTGCAGGCAGGCAATGGTTAACTATAGATATGTTCGATCCAGCAATGAGCAGCCTGTACTTATGATCATAGCAGGCTGGAGGCTGGAAGCAGGAGGCAGGGCGGGCACTGGCAGCGTAACTTCCTACGTCACGTGCTTGCGCCACCTGCTTCATTCATAAAGTGTGCGGAGCAGGCACGTGACGTAGGAAGTTACGCTGCCAGTTCCCGGCCGCCCTGCCTCCTGCCTCCAGCCTGCTATGATCGTAAGTACAGGCTGCTCAGTTCTGGATCAAACAGATCTATAGTTAACCATTGCCTGCCTGCAGTTACAGTAGATAGCATTAGTACAGTGAGCGGGGCCTGGTGCAATAGAATACAGTGACTGCACCAGCCCCCGCTGCCATTACAAAACTAAAGGCTGGCCCCCAGCCCCTCCTCCATCCTTGCTGATACACACGCCGGCCGCGCTGTGCAGCTTGCGGTAGGCGGTGTCAGTGTAAAAATGGCAGCCGTCGCCCCATAAGACGCACTGCCATTTTTCTCCCACTTTTTTGGGGGGGGGGGGGGTGCGTCTTATAGGGCAAAAAATATGGTACATTGCTCTTTGCATGGTGGTTTATTATATTCAAATTGTATATCCAACCTCCTCTGATTGGGTGAATCAGCTAAACCTAGAGCACTTGCTCATTGTATTGGTCAGGTGAGCCACCAGTAACCCACTATATCTACACCTAGCTAGCAGAGTATGTCCCCATTAATTGCAGTAGTAGAATATGTGCTGGACATAGGATAACAAATAAGCCCCCTAACCCATTACTTGCTACGGTATATAGATATTTAATTTACCTTTCGTTTCTGAAATAAAAGGGTGTTTCGAGACTTTTTAAGCACCCTGTACTAGTGCTATAAATGGGAAGATACTTTACTAGCACTATTAATGGAGACATACTCTACTAGCACTATTCATGAGGAAGTACTCTATTAGTGCTATTAATGGGGACATACCCTACTAGCGCTATTAATTGGGACATTTTCTACCGGCACTACTAATGAGGACATACTCTAGCAGGATTAGTTATGGGGGGTATACTCTTTTAGCATTTAGGGCACACTTTAGCGGTCATTATATAGGCTGCGTGTCCTGATGCTTTAAGGCTAGTTTCACACTTGCGGCAGGACGGATCCGGCAGGCTGGTCTCCCTGTCGGATCCGTCCTTCCGCTGTTTCGCCGTATCCCCGGACCGCCGCTCTGTCCCCATTGACTATAATGGGGACGGGGGCGGAGCTCCGGCGCAGAACGGCGGTGCACGCCGAAAGCCGCCGGACTAAAAAGTCCTGCATGTCCGGCTTTTTAGTTCGGTGGCTTTCGCCGGGCACCGCCGAGCTGCGCCGGAGCTACGCCCCGTCCCCATTATAGTCAATGGGAACGGAGAGGCGATCCGACAGGGAGACCAGCCTGCTGGATCCGTCCTGCCGCAAGTGTGAAACTAGCCTAAATATTTATAAATTCAAGATTGTAAATTAATGCAATTTTCCAAGTAGCAATCTCTAGAGTCACATAAATAATCTTGGCTGGGTTCATGTTCTTCTTAATATTGTCTGTAGACTGGCATGAGACACTGTACCTGAGTGAAATGGCGCTGTGTTAAGACACTTATGAACATGATGGTTAGGAATGTAATAGCCAGAAAGATCTTATGCTTCCAATTATAAGACGTCACGTTCGGATTGGCTCTGTAAGACATATTTTTAGTCTTTTGTTATTAGATCTTAATAATACATTTTGCTTATGAATATTACATACAGGAGTTTTCCAATTACTTATACTCTGTGTATCAATTGCTTGCAATTTTTAAGTTCTCTGCTTAAGGTCATTGAATAGAAACACTAATATTACATCCAGAGAGTGCAGTCCCTATCATATCATGTGATAAGGATGAACACAGGTTGTTGCGAGACAGAATGTGCGAAATAGCTCTCCTTCAGTAGGAAGAAAACTTGATCTTCGTAAGAAGAGACATTTTACCTGGCCATCCAGAACCTAACTGACGAGGAACAACAACTCCAGATCTCTATTCTACAAATCGGTGATCCTGGTTTGGTTGATATCTCAAGTCATATTTCAAGGCGGTTTAACCAGTCAGACACTGACTTACATGGTAACCACTAGTAACAAATGGATTTCTTAAAATTTGATTCAGAATTGATTCGTCGACTTGGTCTGGTGATTCAATTTGGGTCCGAATAAATTCAATCAAATCGAAAAATACACTGTTCTATTAGTCAGAGTAGATACATCTCTTATTCTAAAGGACCCTACATGTCCATGTATTGTACAGATAGCTTATTTATTTTAGTGGGAACTGCAGAATGTTTCCTCTCGCCGTAGGTGGTGCTGCTGGAGAACTCAACACTAAGGATGAGAAAATTGCTTAAAATTCTATTTGGGTTCAATTCAGCTGAATTTGAGCTGGAATCAATTCTATGCAAATCGAAATTTCTCCAGTTGGCCTGAAAATTGATGCTTGACATTCTTAGGTCCTAGATTTTTTCTCTTATCTCTTACTTTCCTTTTACATACTTTAATATAATTTCAGTACATTTTCTAAATCTGGATTAAATAATCTAATAACATTTTATATAATTAAAGTGTTCCTAAACTTTTAAATATTAAACTAATTTATTAAAAATGAATCTAGCTGCCCTATAATGAAGTTTTGTAATATACATTATTTATTTTGTACTATTTCCTTGTGAAATAGGCAACTGAAGTTTAGGTGCCTATCGAGCTTTAGAATCCATACTCCCATACAGCACCGTGTGTGGGATTACGGATTGAGCACTGTAGGGACAGAGCATCACTGCTCCTGCCTGTAAGAGTACTGCTCTGCTAAAATCTTTGCTAGCATATCTGTGCCAGCCTTTAGCAGAGCGGTCACAGACTCAAGCAGTGATGTGCTATGAGAGCTCCTACCTGCACCCGCTCACTCCCCTCTGCTAAAGCCTTGTGCTATGGAGTGAGCTCATGCCTGTGCCTGCTCTGCTGAAGCCTGGTATAGATACAGTTTACTTTGCAAGGTTTTAGATACAGTTTACTTTGCAAGGTTTTAGCAGAGCAGCGCTCTTACAGGCAGGAGCAGCGATGCTCAGGCCCCTACAGCGCTCAATGTGGCCAAAGAGGAATAGATATTCGTGCTGTATGGGAGTATGGATTCTAAAGCATGACAGGCAACAGAACCTCAGGTGACACTGCCTATTTCACAAGGAAATAAAAAGAAAAAAGTATATTACAAAAATTCATTTTAGGGCAGTTAGATTACTTTTTAATAAAGTATATTCTAAAGTTTAGATATACTTGAAATGTTTTCGAAATCGACATTTATCACCTCTTTATTTATAGGCTATATTTGTCAGTCCCATAGACTTTGAATAGAGTGCCCGCACTTATGCTCGACTGCCACTCCATTTAAGCCCCTCCTGGCTGCGACCATGCAGTTAAGTCGAACAGCGGATGCAGGGATCCTGTTCTTGTGTTTGGTGGGGGTCACATTGGTGGATCCCTCTACCCTGTGTAAAGGAAATAAATGTCGAGTCCAGGAAAACCCCAACATGGGATGCAGGAAAAAGATCAACATGAAGTGATAAAAAGGCTCTTACGTCATATTGGAAGAATTCTGTCCCACAGCAAAGTTTCAGTTCTTCAATGATTGAAAGATGATATTATTGTGCAGTTTTCTACACAGTCCTACTGGGGCTGAGGTCTGGATTTTTTTGAGTATTTCTTTATCTCTTTTGGCAAAGAAGTCTTTTTTTATCAACTTTGCTTGTATAATTGACATGTATTTCTAGAGAAAGAGGTAAGGGTTAACAAGGTTATGGAAATAGCAAATTAACTTTTTTATTTCATTTTGGAAAAACAAAATATACAACCAAAATGCTGTGTAAATGGGCCCATATAACCATTGCTTAGTAACAATCTCTGAACAGGGACAGTCTACTATTACCCTAAGTTCAGACCTGAGCGGTTTACAGCGCGTTCCTACGCACTGTAAAACGCTCAACACGGAGAAACCAATGATTCCCTATGGGAATGGTTCTCATCTGGGCCTTTTACAGCGCGTACGATCGTGCTGTAAAACGCCCGACGCTCAAACAAGTTCTTGAGCTTTTTTTTGGGCGTTTGCCGCGCGTTCCCGCACATAGATATTCGGGAACGCGCGACAATGTGTGCACGCCTGTCTCTGTATGCGCGATTGTAAACGCCCGTACAATCGCGCATACAGAGCGCTCGTTTCAGAACGCTCAGGTCTGAACCCCCTGTTAGAGTGTGAGCAGTCAGCAGCTCTGCAGTAACCTGAACTAAGCAGAAATACAGCCAAGTAATTGGGGACTAAGAGAAACCCCCAGCAAGCTGTGCTATTTTCAGAGGTCCCAGAGCAGTGAATGGAGAGCTTACCCCGCATGCACGGCCATGTCTCCATTCACCTCTATGGGACTACTGGAAATAGCAGAGCCAATTGTCAGCTATTTTCAGTGGTGAATTGAGGGTGGCTTTGCTTACATGGTCTTCTCTCCTTCACTTCAGGCGCCCCAATCTGGAGATAGGTTTGGTTCCCTGAGGTGGGACCCACCCCTATTTGACATTGATGGCATATACTAGTAATATACATTCAATGTCTAAGAAGAGACAACCACTTTAAGCTGTCATTTAAGTAATTCCACACCTCACCATGAAGGGCACCCCACCTTCTATTGGCCGAGAGACTCCAACCAGGGTGTGCCCTGGGAGAAAAAACTACTACTTATACCACTCCTAACACCCTGCAGACCACTTCAGGAGGAGGACCTAGCTACTGTTAGTGCCATGACAACTACCACCAACACCACTACCACTTTGGTCTCCCTCTCCATAGTCCTACTAAGATGCTGCAGATGGATGGGAGGTAAGGGTTAAAATGTCCTATGATTACGAACAAACAATGCGATTTATTTTTTTTTTAACCCTTGAAAGGTATATCAGACGCCGTTTTGTTAACAGCGTCTAATATACCTGCTACCTGGTCCTCTGGTAGTCCCTTTTGCTTGGATCGACCACCAGAGGACACAGGCAGCTCTGTAAGTAGCACCAATCACCACACTACACTACACCCCCCCCCTGTCACTTATTAACCCCTGATCACCCCATATAGACTCTCTGATCACCCCCCTGTCATTGATCACCCCCCTGTAAGGCTCCATTCAGACGTCCGTATGTGTTTTGCGAATCCACGGATCCGCGGATCCGCAAAACACGGACATCACGGATCTGAAAAACACGGACACCGGCAATGTGCTTACCACATTTTGCGGATCCGCACATTGCCAGAACTATATAAAAAATGCCTTTTCTTCTCCACAATTTGCGGACAAGAATAGGACATGTTCTATAGGCTCTACAAAAAACGCAGTGTTCGCCCGATCAGGCCTGATCTTGTGCGAACACTTGCGTTCAGTCCGCCCCACCGCAGTTTTTTCTGATCACTGCAAAAACACCGTAAAATCGCTGCGGCGCTTTAAAAAGATCACTTTTGAGGGGCATGGTGAGTTCATCGAATTTTTTTTTTGGGCACAAGTTAGTGGAAATGGATTTAGTGTTTTTGTTTTTTCCTAAAGTCTCATATTCCACTAACTTGTGACAAAAAATAAAATCTCACATGAACTCACCATACCCCTCACGGAATCCAAATGCGTAAATTTTTTTTAACATTTATATTCCAGACTTCTTCTCACACTTTAGGGCCCCTAAAATGCTAGGGTAGTATAAATACCCCACAAGTGACCCCATTTTGGAAAGAAGACACCCCAAGTTATTCCGTGAGGGGAATGGCGAGTTCCTAGAATATTTTTTTTTTGGCACAAGTTAGGGGAAAATGATTTATTTTATTTTTTTTCTCTTACAAAATCATTTTCCGCTAACTTGTGCCAAAAAAATTAATATTCTAGGAACTCGCCATGCCCCTCACGGAATACCTTGGGGTGTCTTCTTTCCAAAATGGGGTCACTTGTGGGTATTTATACTGCCCTGGAATTTTAGGGGCCCTAAAGCGTGAGAAGAAGTCTGGAATCCAAATGCCTAAAAATGCCCTCCTAAAAGGTACTCATTGGAATTTGGTCCCCTTTGCGCATCTTGGCTGCAAAAAAGTGTCACACATGTGGTATCGCCGTACTCAGGAGAAGTAGGGCAATGTGTTTTGGGGTGTATTTTTACATATACCTATGCTGGGTGAGAGAAATGCTGGGTGAGAGTCAAATGACAACTTTGTATAAAAAAAAATGGGAAAAGTTGTCTTTTAGAGATATTTACCTCACCTAGCATGGGTATATGTAAAAAGATACCTCAAAACACTTTGCCCTACTTCTTCTGAGTACGGCGATACCACATGTGTGACAATTTTGCAGCCAAGAAGCGCAAAGGGGCCCAATTTCCAATAAGCACTTTCAGGATTTCACAGGGCATTTTTACGAATTTGGATTCCAAACTACTTCTCACGCTTTAGGGCCCCTAAAATGCCAGGGCAGTATAAATACCCCACATGTGACCCCATTTTGGAAATAAGACACCCCAAGGTATTCCGTGAGGGGTATGGTTAATTCATGTAAAATTTTATTTTTTGTCACAAGTTATTGGAATATGAGACTTTGTAAAAAAAATAAAAAAATCATCATTTTTTGCTAACTTGTGACAAAAAATAAAAACTTCCATGAACTCACTATGCCCATCAGCGAATACCTTAGGGTGTCTACTTTCTGAAATGGTGTCATTTGAGGGGTGTTTCTACTGTCTGGGCATTGTAGAACCTCAGGAAACATGATAGGTGCTCAGAAAGTTAGAGCCGCTTCAAAATGTGGAAATTCACATTTTTGCACCATAGATAAATAAGACACTTATTGCATTTTTTTTTTATCAAAGACATGTAGAACAATAAATTTAGAGAAAAATGTATATAGAAATGTTTTAAAAAAAATAAAAATTACAACTGAAAGTGAAAAATTAAATTTTTTTGCAAAATTTTTGGTAAATTTCGATTAATAACAAAAAAAGTAAAAATGTCAGCAGCAATGAAATACAACCAAATGAAAGCTCTATAAGTAAGAAGAAAAGGAGGTAAAATTAATTTGGGTGGTAAGTTGTATGACGAGCAATAAACCGTGAAAGTAGTAAAGTGCAGAATTGTAAAAAGTAATCTGGTCATTAAGGGGGGGGGTTTAACCGCCTCCGGACTGCCTAACGCAGATGTGCGGTCCGGAGGCGGCAGCCCTGCGCACAGTCAGAGACGCGAGATTTCCTGTGAACGCGCGCACACAGGCGCGCGCGCGCTCACAGGAACGGAAGGTAAGCGAGTGGATCTCCAGCCTGCCAGCGGCGATCGGATTTTTTTTAACCCCTAACAGGTGTATTAGACGCTGTTCTGATAACAGCGTCTAATATACCTGCTACCTGGTCCTCTGGTGGTCCCTTTTGTTAGGATCGACCACCAGAGGACACAGGTAGGTCAGTAAAGTCGCACCAAACACCACACTACACTACACCCCCCCCGTCACTTATTAACCCCTTATGAACCCCTGATCACCCATGATCACCCCATATAAACTCCCTGATCACCCCCCTGTCATTGATCACCCCCCTGTCATTGATCACCCCCCTGTCAGGCTCCGTTCAGACGTCCGTATGATTTTTACGGATCCACGGATACATGGATCGAATCCGCAAAACACATACGGACGTCTGAATGGAGCCTTACAGGGGGGTGATCAATGACAGGAGGGTGATCACCCATATAGATTCCCTGATCACTTCCCTGTCATTGATCACCCCCCTGTCATTGATCACCCCCCTGTAAGGCTCCATTCAGACGTCCGTATGATTTCTACGGATCCATGGATACATGGATCGGATCCGCAAAACACATGCGGACGTCTGAATGGAGCCTTACAGGGGGGTGATCAATGACAGGCGGGTGATTACCCATATACACTCCCTGATCACCCCCCTGTCATTGATCACCCCCCTGTAAGGCTCCATTCAGACGTCCGCATGTGTTTTGCGGATCCGATCCATGTATCCATGGATCCGTAAAAATCATACGGACGTCTGAATGGAGCCTTACAGGGGGGTGATCAATGACAGGGGGGTGATCAGGGAGTCTATATGGGTGATCACCCCCCTGTCATTGATCACCCCATATAGACTCCCTGATCACCCCCCTGTCATTGATCACCCCCCCTGTAAGGCTCCATTCAGACATTTTTTTGGCCCAAGTTAGCGGAAATATATATATATTTTTGTTTGTTTTTTCTTACAAAGTCTCATATTCCACTAACTTGTGTCAAAAAATAAAATCTCACATGAACTCACCATACCCCTCACGGAATCCAAATGCGTAAACATTTTTAGACATTTATATTCCAGACTTCTTCTCACGCTTTAGGGCCCCTAAAAAGCCAGGGCAGTATAAATACCCCACATGTGACCCCATTTCGGAAAGAAGACACCCCAAGGTATTCGCTGAGGGGCATATTGAGTCCATGAAAGATTGAAATTTTTGTCCTAAGTTAGCGGAAAGTGAGACTTTGTGAGAAAAAAAACAAAAAAAAATCAATTTCCGCTAACTTGTACAGAAAAAAAAAAAATTCTATGAACTCGCCATGCCCCTCATTGAATACCTTGGGGTGTCTTCTTTCCAAAGTGGGGTCACATGTGGGGTATTTATACTGCCCGGGCTTTTTAGGGGCCTGAAAGTGTGAGAGGAAGTCTGGGATCCAAATGTCTAAATATGCCCTCCTAAAAGGAATTTGGGCACCTTTGCGCATCTAGGCTGCAAAAAAGTGTCAAACATCTGGTATCGCCGTACTCAGGAGAAGTTGGGCAATGTGTTCTGGGGTGTCATTTTACATATACCCATGCTGGGTGAAAAAAATATCTTGGTCAAATGCCAACTTTGTATAAAAAAATGGGAAAAGTTGTCTTTTGCCAAGATATTTCTCTCACCCAGCATGGGTATATGTAAAATGACACCCCAAAACACATTCCCCAACTTCTCCTGAGTACGGCGATACCAGATGTGTGACACTTTTTTGTAGCCAAGGTGGGCAAAGGGGCACACATTCCAAAGTGCACCTTTCGGATTTCGCAGGCCATTTTTTACAGATTTTGATTGCAAGGTACTTCTCACACATTTGGGCCCCTAAATTGCCAGGGCAGTATAACTACGCCACAAGTGACCCCATTTTGGAAAGAAGACACCCCAAGGTATTCCGTGAGGGGCACGGCGAGTTCCTCGAATTTTTTATTTTTTGTCACAAGTTAGCGGAAAATGATTTTTCATTTTTTTTCTTTTTTCCTTACAAAGTCTCATATTCCACTAACTTGCCACAAAAAATGAAAAATTCTAGGAACTCGCCATGCCCCTCATGGAATACCTTGGGGTGTCTTCTTTCCAAAATGGGGTCACTTTTTGCGTAGTTATACTGCCCTGGCAATTTAGGGGCCCAAATGTGTGAGAAGAACTTTGCAATCAAAATGTGTAAAAAAAATGGCCTGCGAAATCCGAAAGGTGCACTTTGGAATATGTGCCCCTTTGCCCACCTTGGCTGCAAAAAAGTGTCACACATCTGGTATCGCCGTACTCAGGAGAAGTTAAGGAATGTGTTTTGAGGTGTAATTTTACATATACCCATGCTGGGTGAGAAAAAAAACTTGGTCAAATGCCAACTTTGTATAAAAAAATTGGAAAAGTTGTCTTTTGCCAAGATATTTCTCTCACCCAGCATGGGTATATGTAAAATGACACCCCAAAACACATTCCTCAACTTCTCCTGAGTACGGCGATACCAGATGTGTGACACTTTTTTGCAGCCAAGGTGGGCAAAGGGGCACATATTCCAAAGTGCACCTTTCGGATTTCGCAGGCCATTTTTTACACATTTTGATTGCAAAGTACTTCTCACACATTTGGGCCCCTAAATTGCCAGGGCAGTATAACTACCCCACAAGTGACCCCATTTTGGAAAGAAGACACCCCAAGGTATTCCGTGAGGGGCATGGCGAGTTCCTAGAATTTTTTATTTTTTTTGTCGCAAGTTAGTGGAATTTGAGACTTTGTAAGAAAAAAAAAAATTAAAATTAAAATCATCATTTTCCGCTAACTTGTGACAAAAAATAAAAAGTTCTAGGAACTCACTATGCCCATCAGCGAATACCTTAGGGTGTCTACTTTTCGAAATGGGGTCATTTGTGGGGTCATTTGTTTGTACTGTCTGGGCATTGTAGAACCTCAGGAATCATGACAGGTGCTCAGAAAGTCAGAGCTGCTTCAAAAAGCGGAAATTCACATTTTTGTACCATAGTTTGTAAACGCTATAACTTTTACCCAAACCATTTTTTTTTTGCCCAAACATTTTTATTTTATCAAAGACATGTAGAACAATAAATTTATCGAAAAATTTATATATGGATGTTTTTTTTGCAAAATTTTACAGCTGAAAGTGAAAAATGTCATTTTTTTTTGCAAAAAAATCGGTACATTTTGATTAATAACAAAATAAGTAAAAATGTCAGCAGCAATAAAATACCACCAAATGAAAGCTCTATTAGTGAGAAGAAAAGGAGGTAAAATTCTTTTGGGTGGTAAGTTGCATGACCGAGCGATAAACGGTGAAAGTAGTGTAGTGCAGAAGTGTAAAAAGTGGCCTGGTCATGAAGGGGGTTTCAGCTAGCGGGGTTGAAGTGGTTAAGCTAGGGGAGCTGAGGTGGTTAATAGTTTGACATGACCGATCCGTCATGAAGCCATGCTGATTTGGCGTTATTTGCTTATTTTCATTGAGGTACTCCAAGATAGCATTTCTTAGAAAACCTTCAAACAGTTTACCCACGACAGATGTTAAACTTACCGGCCTATAGTTTCCGGGCTCTGTTTTTGGACCCTTTTTCAATATTGGCACAACATTTGCTATGCGCCAATCCTCTGGGACATTCCCTGTCAGTATAGAGTCTGCAAATATCAGAAAAAAGGGTCTGGCTATGACATTACTTAATTCTCTTAGGATACGGGGGTGTATGCCATCTGGTCCTGGCGATTTGTCTATTTTGTTCTTTTTAAGTCGCTGTTGTACTTCTTCCTGGGTCAGACAGGACACTTTAATGGGGAATTTATTTTTACATTCAGCATTTCATCTGACAGTTTATTTTCCTCATGGAATACATTGGAGAACAAAATATTTAACAGCTTTGCTTTCTCGTCGTCGCTCTCTGCGACTCCCCCCTCATTACTCTTTAAAGGGCCGACACCTTCAGATTTATACTTTTTAACATTTATATAATTGAAGAACATTTTAGGGTTAGTTTTACTCTCTTTGGCAATTAATCTCTCAGTCTCTACTTTGGCCGCTTTTTTTGTTTTTTACATGTTCTATTTTTTCCTTATTTTTTCAGTGCTTCCGTGTTACCCTCCTGTTTTAGTGTTTTTTATATGCTTTCTTTTTGTCATTTATTGCTTTCTTTACAGTTCTGTTTATCCACATTGGTTTCTTTTTGTACCTTAACCTTTTATTCCCATATGGCATGTACCTCTCACAATGAGATTTTAGGATGCTTTTAAAGATATCCCATTTTGTGGCTGTATTTTTATTTTTGAGGACTTTGTCCCAGTTATTTAGGCCTATGGCCTTTCTTAGTTGTCTAAATTTAGCTTTTTTGAAGTTTGGCATTTTTGTTCCTCCCTGTAGAAACGCTCTTTTGAATAATAATTGGAAGGTTATTACTTTATGGTCACTATTTCCCTGGTGTCCCCCAACCTGCACGTCTGTTGTTCTGTCAGGCCTATTAGTTAATACTAAGTCCAGTATGGCTGTCCCACTAGTCGGGTTGTGAACCAGTTGGGAGAGGTAATTGTCTTCGGCTATTGCCAAGAACCTGTTTTCTTTATGAGATATGCAAGTTTCAGTTTCCCAGTCTATATCTGAGTAGTTAAAGTCCCCCATAATAACCACCTCATTATGATTTGCCGCCTTGTATATCCATTTAGTACTCGATTTTTTGTGGACACTGGTATATTAGGTGGTTTATAGTAAACTCCTTTTAATAATTTATTATTGTTTTTAGCTCCATGTATCTCTACCCACAGTGACTCCACATGTTCATGTCCCTCACTTATATCTTCACGGAGTGTGGGCTTTAGACAGGACTTTACATAAAGGCAGACCCCTCCCCCTCTCCGGTTTTGACAATCCTTTCTGAACAGACTGTAAGCTTGTACATTAACTGCCGAGTCATAGCTATCATCCAGCCATGTCTCAGTTATTCCCACTATGTCATAGTCCTCCTCACACATCACTAATTCCAGTTCCCCAGTTTTATTTGTCAGGGTTCTGGCATTAGTATACATACATTTGAGAGGTTTATGTATATTTTTTACCCTACACCTTTCCTTCTGATCTGTTCTAGTCCCTACTTCCATTCCGCCCCCAGTCCCACTACCTTGCCCCCTGTCTCTATCTGCACTATCTTCCCCTCCTATAATGTAATTTCCCTCCCCTCCAGTTCCTAGTTTAAACACTCCTCCAACCTTCTAGCCATCTTCTTCCTCAACACAGCTGCTCCTTCCCCATTGAGGTGCAGCCCGTCCCTACGATAGAGCCTGTAGTCGATAGAGAAGTCGGCCCAGTTCTCCAGGAACCCAAACTCCTCCTTCCTACACCAGTTCTTGAGTCAATTGTTAATCTCCCTGTCACTGTTATTTTTGCCATTCTTATCAGTCATAAGAACAACCCCAAAAAAACGGATCATGTCTTTTGAGCATCCTCCTTCACATGGTCATCATTTGCTTAGTAATTGCTAAGGTCAAAAGCTTAGACCCCCAATGTTTATAAGAACCCTATTCAGACCTCAGATCAGACCCCCAATGTGAATAAGATTCCCAATCAGACCTCAGACCCCTAATGTAAACAAAACCCCCATTGAGTCCTCAGACCCCTATGCTAATCAGACCTCAGAGCAGACAAAAAAAATAAAAAATCAATCAACTTACCTCTCCTGCTCCGGATGCCGCTGCCTGTCCTGAGATCCAATGCTCTTCCTGCCACACTGTGCTGTTACCCAACGTCGCACAGCATAAGGTCATAGAGCACACAGATTTCTTAACGCTGTGTGCAGGTTACAGCATAATGTGTACAGCCCTGCAGGAGAAAACCAGGAAGCAATGAGTACACAGTCCAGAGGGCCGCCCAGTCCTCCTCTTGACCACAAGCCAGGTACAAAAAGATTTGTTGGTGTCAGCATTAATTATTGTTCTAGTATCTGGCACTTATGCAACTAGCCAGCGACTGCAGGGGCTATCCTGAATTCAACTGTATTACCGTGCTCAGGGAGATGATACCATTTTATACTGTGGCGCAGATGGCAGTATTTTGTGCTGCACTGTGGTATCTGGCTCTGCCTGGGAAGTATTTGTTTCTGCACTACGATATTCTTGGTCCCGCCTACTTCTGTTGTCCCACCATCTGTAAATTTGGACCATGGGGCCACTTAGTTTTTTTTTTCCAGGGCCACTTTAATTTCCCAGTCTGCCCCTGCTACTCCCTGGTCCTCCTGTACTAATGAGTGCTTCTGTAAAAGGAAGCGCTCATTAGTATTCGCCCCATAAGACACACTGACTTTTTTCCGCCACTTTGGGAGAGGTGCATCTTATAGGGCGAAAAATATGGTATCTTACCCTTAAGAAGGAGAATTGTTAAATATTAAGTGATACAGTAGAGTTGAGCGAATTTCTCAAAAATTCAATTCAGACAGTTCGACGAATTTCCCTAAAAGATTTGATTGGATACAAATTTATTCATAATGAATCAAGTTAAAAACAGCTATTTCCTGGCTTCTGAGAGCCTGTATAGTAGTGTAGACCACTGTGCATTGCAGAAACATGCATAGGGAGTCTGCTGTGCTAGTGAAACAGTACTGTAAGTCAGTATGACATGCAGATGACAGACGTAACTCTTAGAATCACTTCACACTTCACTTATTTGGTCAGTTATGGGGTCAAAACTGACCAAATAAGTGTGAACTCAGCCTTGGAGGTCAATGTTAGTGTCATGTATAGAGAACCGTGCAGTGGCCCAAGATTCTACTATAGAGTGAAAAAGCGTACTCCTTTTACATCGTCATCAGGTGATTCCACATAGATTTCTACAGGACCTTTTCTGCTACACACTGAGACAAGTAGTGTCCCCCTGACAGAGTGGAGAGGGTGTCAGCAGTAAGTTTGTGTTGACGTCACTGATTATTTTGCCATTCTTCTCTTTAGTCATAAGAACAACCCCAAAAAAACGGATCCTGTCTTTTGAGCATCCTCCTTCACATGGTCATCATTTGCTCAGTAATTGCTAAGGTCAAAAGAAAAAAAAAGGAGTGGATCCAAAACAGAATTGACACGTGAATGGAATATTTGCATGTCTGTGTTTTGTACCCACTCCTGCTTTTGGCTTCCAAATCATGATCCAATCCTGATGCAAAATAAAGACCATGTAATACAGGCCTTATGGCTGCTCCAAAGACTAGATCCATTGTGTTTCTAATTTTTCTGTCCTTCTGACAGATCAGAAGAAGGGTAAAATAAAAGGTGATGTCAACAAGGCCAAACAGGGATAATAGCGGCCCCATCACAAAGTGGTGAGGGTGGAAACAGCATGCGGAGTTAACACAGTGGCCCAGTCGCAGAGTGGTGAGATAGGGGGCAAAAGCAGTGGCAGTAACAGCACAAGATGGTGATGGCAATAAGAGCACATGGCAGCAGGTGTGTGGCATCAGGCAGGTGGCAAAATCCGAATAGTGGCTGAAGCAGGTGGCCAGAAGAAACGGGTCTCTTTTGACAAAGTTTGGGTGTTGCACCCAGAATGATCTAGTCTGAAGCTTAAGACTGCCTGTGGAAATCCTGGCTGATCCACGCCTGATTTATCTTCACAAAGGTCAGTCTCAACACATTTTGGGTGGAAAGAAGTTTTGGGTGAGCATGCTCAGCCGAACACCTTTTTCACTCAAGCATTGCGATGCTCGGCACATCGCGGTGTTCAGCTGAACACCGCGTCTGCACTAGCACAATGCTCGAGTCTCCTTCCCGCACGTTTGTTGGCTGCTACACAGCCAATAAACATGCAGGGGGGTAGTGCCACTTACTGTAATGCGGTAGCCATGTTTACTGGCATTACAGTGATTGGCCGGGACGCGTCATCGGGTGCTATATAGCACCCCGTGACACGTGGTTTGGCTCAGACTTACAAGTCTCTATATATCCATTCAACATCAAAAAGGCATTGCAGCAGTACATAAACTACCAATTAATAAACAACAAGACAACGAGATCATTTCCCTCAGTATTGACCTACTAAAAATCATTCTTCAGAATAATTTCTTTTTATTTCAGGACACATTTTACATGCAGATACAGGGGACAGCTATGGGGTCCAATGTGGCCCCCCCCCCCCTTATGCCAACTGTTATATGGCAGACGTCGAGGAATTATATATCTACAATAACTCACTTTTCCAACAGTACAGTCGCCTATGGAAACGTTACATAGACGACGTGTTTTATATTTGGCAGAAACCCATTTAAAAAACTCACACAATTCCATGAATACCTCAATAATATTTACCCAGAACAAAAATTTACCCTACATTACGACAAAACAATCGGCTTTCTGGACACAATGGTACACATAGACCCCTCTGGACATCTCACTACTGACCTCTTTCGTAAACCCACGGATAGGAATAACCTATTACACTTCACTAGCTTCCATCCTTCCACCACAATGAAAGCACTCCCAGGTTTCCAACTTAGACGTGTACAATCTATAGTCACGGACCCCATCATAAGAATGAAACGAGAAACAGAAATGAAGAAAAGGTTTCCGAGAAAGAGGTTATCCCCAAAATACACTGAGAACCCCAGACACCAAAAACAAACGAAATCCAGTAGTAAAGCGCATTCCCTTTGTCCACAAGTTCCATCCCAGCACCAGGAAGGTAGTCAACATAATCAAATCTCACTGGCCTCTTCTCCATAAAGCATATCCTGAAGTAGACAAATTTAAAAATCCAATACTCCCATGCAAGCAAAGGCCTAAAAACCTCAGAGACTTTCTTGTTAGGGCAGATATAGGACCATCCAAACTCTCACCAAGACAAACTCTCCTACATACACAGAGAACAGGCACCTTTCCGTGTCTAAACTGCACACACTGCACAATCGTACAAAGAGGATCATCTATTTCCCATCCCCATACAGGTAAATCTATCAAAATCCAGGGCTATTTTACCTGTGACACCGATTTCGTAGTGTACACTATCAAATGCCCCTGTGGCCTTATGTACGTGGGGGAAACGACTCAATCAATAAGAGATAGAATTTGCCAATAAAGATGTCCCAAACTATTAGCTGGCGAACATAGCTTGTTCACGTTCGCCGCAGCGGGCGAACATATGCGATGTTCGGTCCGACCCCTATACATCATCATTGAGTAAACTTTGACCCTGTACCTCACAGTCAGCAGACACATTCCAGCCAATCAGCACCAGACCCTCCCTCCCAGACCCTCCCACCTCCTGGACAGCATCCATTTTAGATTCATTCAGAAGCTGCATTCTTGGTGAGAGGAGGGACAGTGTAGCTGCTGCTGATTTAATAAGGAAATCGATAGCTAGGCAAGTGTATTCAGTGTCCACTGCAGTCCTGAATGACTCATCTGATCTCTGCTGTAAGGACAGCACGCCAAAAAGCCCTTTTTAGGGCTAGAACATCAGTCTGCTTTTTTTTTCCTGTGTAATCAAATTGCAGTTGCTTGCCTGCCAGCGTGTGTGTCAGGCTCACAGCCCTGAAAGTGCATAGTGTCACCAGCGCAACTCATATCTGGTGTCACATTCTATTATATTTAAAGGAAAAACAACAATTTTGACTGTAAATAACTAGCAGTCAGTTGCACACACGTGTTTGTGTGTTTTAGGCCCAGTGCAGTGCATAGTGTCACTTCAGCGCCATTCATATCTGGTGTCACATTTGATTCCATTTAAAGAAAATCAACAATTTTGACTGAATAACTAGCAGTCCGTTACACACGTGTTTGTGTGTTTAAGGCCCAGTGCAGTGCATAGTGTCACTTCAGCGCAACTCATATCTGGTGTCACATTCGATTCCATTTACACTGGGTTCACACCTGAGCGTTTTACAGCGCGTTCAAATGCGCTGTAAAACGCTCAAGACATGAAATCCAATGCTTCCCTATGGGAATGGTTCACACCTGGGCGTTTTACAGCGCGTACGAACGCGCTGTAAAACGCCCGACGCTCAAACAAGTACTTGAGCTTCTTTGGGGCGTTTTGACGTGCGTTTGTGGCCATAGGACACTGCAGTCAATGACACAAACGCGCGTCAAACGCGCGTTCACTATTACAAAAACGTTTGACGCGCGTTTGGGAAACGCTCAGGTGTGAACCCAGGGTTAAAGAAAAACAACAATTTTGACAGTGAATAACTAGCAGTCCGTTACACACGTGTTTGTGTGTTTAAGGCCCAGTGCAGTGCATAGTGTCACTTCAGCGCCATTCATATCTGGTGTCACATAAGATTCCATTTAAAGAAAAAATACAATTTGGACTGAATAAATAGCAGTCAGTTACACACGTGTTTGTGTGTTTAAGGCCCAGTGCAGTGCATAGTGTCACTTCAGCGCAACTCATATCTTGTGTCACAGTAGCTTGCACGCATAGTACAACTTAACTAATCTAAAAAAAAATGACAGGCAGAGGCAGGCCACCCCGCAGTGGCCGTCGTGGTCGTGGTGCTGTGATTCCCTTTGGCCCTAGACTAATGCCCAGTGTTCAGAGGCCACGTACCCTGAACTCTAAAAGTTCTGAGGACATAGTTGACTGGCTAACACAGGACACCCAATCTTCTACAGCTTCCGCTCGGAACATTGACGCACCATCCTCCTCCAGATCAGCTTCGGGCACCTCTCAAGTTACTACTCGCCCGCGTGCCGCCTCCACCAACACTAGCACCACAGCCGCTTCACTTGATCTGTCAGAGGAGTTATTTATGTGTGTCCTCCTCCTGGTCCAGCATCTTCACCCACGTCAACACTGCTGTCCTCCTTGCCCCCTCTCAACCAGCCGCCACTCCACCTCTCGCCTTGAGCAGTTCCTGCTCATCTGCGCACAGTCAGGTGTCTGTGAAGGACATGTTTGAGCGTAAGAAGCCAATGTCACAAAGTCATCCCCTTGCCTGGCATCTGACAGCTGGCTTGTCTGAACTCTTAGCCCTCCAGCTTTTACTATACAAGCTGGTGGAGTCTGAGGCCTTCAAAAAATTTGTAGCTATTGGGACACCGCAGTGGAAGGTACCCGGCCGAAATTTCTTTGCACAAAAGGCAATCCCCAACCTGTACTCGATTGTGCAAAAGGAAGTCATGGCATGTATGGCACACAGTCTTGGGGCAAGTGTCCATCTGACCACTGATACCTGGCCTGCAAAGCACGGTCAGGGCAGGTATATCACCTACACTGCGCATTAGGTAAACCTGCTCACGGCTGCCAAGCATGGAATGCGTGGCTCTGCAGAGGAGTTGGTGACACCGCCACGACTTGCAGGCAGGCCTGCCGCCACCTCCTCTACTCCTCCTACTCCATCCTCTTCCATAACCTCCTCGGCTGAGTCCTCTTCTGCTGCTGCGTCTTGCTCCACATCAATGGCACCCCCCCCCCCAGCTTCCCAGGGGCTATTCCACATCCCGGATACGACAGTGTCACGCCGTCTTGGGGTTGACTTGCCTGAAAGCAGAGAGTCCCACCGGACCAGCACTCCTGTCCGCCCTGAACGCACAGGTGGATCAGTGGCTGACTCCGCACCAACTGGAGATCGGCAAAGTGGTGTGTGACAACTGAAGCAATTTGTTGGCGGCATTGAATTTGGGCAAGTTGACACATGTGCCATGCATGGCACATGTGTGTAATCTGATCGTACAAAGCTTTGTGCATAAGTACCCAGGCTTACAGGACGTCCTCAAGCAAGCCAGGAAGGTGTGTGGCCATTTCAGGCGTTCCTACACGGCCATGGCGCACTTTTCAGACATTCAGCGCCGAAACAACATGCCAGTGAGGCGCTTGATTTGCGTCAGCTCGACATGGAATTCAACACTCCTAATGTTCAAACGCCTGCTTCAACAAGAAAAAGCCGTCAACGAGTATTTGTATGACTGGGGTGCTAGGACAGCCTCTGCGGAGCTAGGAATTTTTTTGCCACGTTACTGGATGCTCATGCGCAATGCCTGTAGGCTCATGCGTCCTTTTGAGGAGATCACAAACCTAGTCAGTCGCACCGAAGGCACCATCAGCGACATCATCCCATTTGTTTTCTTCCTGGAGCGTGCCCTGCGAAAAGTGCTGGATCAGGCCGTAGATGAGCGTGAAGAGGAAGAGGAAGAGTTGTGGTCACCATCATCACCACCAGAAACAGCCTTATCAACATCGCTTGCTGGACCTGCGGCAACGCTGGAAGAGGAGTCTGAGAAAGAAATTGAGAGGAGGAATGTGGCTTTTAGGAGGAGGAAGACCAACCACAGCAGGCATCCCAGGGTGCTCGTTGTCACCTATCTGGTACCCATGGTGTTGTACATGGCTGGGGGGAAGAACAGACCTTCAGTGAGATTAGTGAGGACAAGGAACGGGACATGAGGAGTTCGGCATCCAACCTTGTGCAAATGGAGTCTTTCATGCTGTCGTGCCTGTTGAGGGGCCCTCGTATAAAAAGACTGAAGGAGAATGACCTGTACTGGGTGGCCACACTACTAGACCCCCGGTATAAGCAGAAAGTGCCTGAAATGTTACCGAATTACCGGAATTCGGAAAGGATGCAGCAGTTCCAAAATAAATTAAAAAGTATGCTTTACACAGCGTATAAGGGTAATGTCACAGCACAACGGGAATCTAACAGGGGAAGAGGTGAAAGTAATCCTCCTCCTACCACGACCACGCTGGCAAGGACAGGACGCTTTACAGACGTGTTGTTGATGGAGGACATGCAGAGCTTTTTAAGTCCTCGCCACAGTCCTCGCCACAGCCCTTCGTGGTCCACCCTCAGAGAACGACTTGACCGACAGGTAGCAGACTACCTCGCCTTTACTGCAGATATCGACACTCTGAGGAGCGATGAACCAAGCATCTTTTTTCATCTCCCGGTTCCTAAAATCGATGCCATATACACGTCCCCTGATAGAGGACGTAACAGGGAATAAACTGATAAGAATAGAACTACTTAACACGCCGCTCTTATCTGGTGGCACATTCGATTGCACGCGCAGTGCCCCAAATTTGAAGTAGGAGGACCGACCGAGCATCTTTTTTCATCTCCCGGTTCCTAAAAACAATGCCATATACATGTCCCCTGATAGGGGACGTAACACGAATTAAACTGATAAGAATAGTACTACTTAACACACCGCTCATATCTGGTGGCACATTCAATTGCACGCGCAGTGCCCCAAATTTGAAGTAGGAGGACCGACCAAGCATCTTTTTCCATCTCCCGGTTCCTAAAATCGATGCAATATACACGTCCCCTGATAGGGGACATAACAGGGATTAAACTGATAGGAATAGTACTACTTAACATGCCGCTCATATCTGGTGGCACATTCGATTGCACGCACAGTGTTCCAAATTTGAAGTAGGAGGACCGACCAAGCATCTTTTTCCATCTCCCGGTTCCTAAAATCGATGCCATATACACGTCCCCTGATAGGGGATGTAACATGGATTAAACTGATAGGAATAGTACTACTTAACATGCCGCTCATATCTGGTGGCACATTCGATTGCACGCACAGTGTTCCAAATTTGAAGTAGGAGGACCGACCAAGCATCTTTTTCCATCTCCCGGTTCCTAAAATCGATGCCATATACACGTCCCCTGATAGGGGATGTAACATGGATTAAACTGATAAGTATAGTACTATTTAACACGCCTTATAATAATATTAATAATAATACTAGTGGACGTAACAGGGATTAAACTGATAGGAATAGTACTACTTAACACACCTTATAATAACGCAGAGAGAGGCAACGCAAAGAGAGGAGTCTGAAGAAGAAGAGTCAGAGGAGGAAGGTGGCTTTGAGGAGGTGGAAGACACAGCAGGTGTCCCAGGGGGCTTGTTGTCACCTTTCGGGGACCCTTGGTGTTGTACGTGGCTGGGTGTAGGAAGAGACCTTCAATGACATCAGTGAGGACAAGGAACGGGACATTGCTAGCTTGGTATCCAACCTTGTGCAAATGGGGAGTTTATGGTTGTGCAAAAGGACTGTTTGCGGTGCGTTAAACAGGGAGTTTGGTCTGTCACTGTGAAGTGGGCGTGACCGTTACACTACCTGATCGATACAACATCAAGCCTGATGTTTTAAAGCACGTTATTCCAAACAATTTAGGAATGTTAGGTGATTTATGCCCTTTATGGATTAAAACCCGACTCTGCGTCAACTATGTAATTTTCCATGGGAGTTTTGCCATTCATCCCCCTCCGGCATGCCACAGTCCAGGTGTTAGTCCCATTGAAACAACTTTTCCATCACTATTGTGGCCAGAAAGAGTCCCTGTGGGTTTTAAAATTTGTCTGCCCATTGAAGTCAATGGCGGTTCGCCCGTTCGCGAACATTTGCGAAAATTCACGTTCGCCGTTCGCGACATCTCTATTTGCCAACACAAGTCAACAATACGCCCGACAAAATCTATTGCTACCACTCCCATACCACTTCAATGAGGCAGAGCATAGGATCTCCCAATTAAAATTCCAAATAATTGAATATATTCCAACATCCAGGAGAGGCGGTGATCGATCCAAGACGCTGAAAACATAGGGAGGCGTTCTGGATCCATACCTTACAAACTATGTAGCCAAAAGTACTAAACAGGGAATACGAAGTACAGGACTTTATTTAATAAAACTCTTCATCCGGACGGCAACCATATGGATTTCTTTGGAACAGTGGATTATAAATACATTTCAATCATTTGACAATACTGTACTTGATGGTCGCCTCTACTACCTGATCATGATGACTTATTATCACAAGGATTATTATGACATTTCATAATATTCTAATATCATCTCTTCTTAATTCCCTCCAGGCTCCATGAATATGAAGCTATACCCAGTGCCACAGGGGGTATCCTTTTTTACTTATACTAATCCTATACCTATAAGCCGACCCAGTGGCAGCAGAGTCTATTGGCTATTGTTAAATATCTTCTGTCTAGTTTGCTGTTAATCCTACCATTTAGCTAACTCCTCTCCCATTGTGACACACTGCTATGTATGCAGTATATCCCTGTGGAACGCAAGCTTTACCCACCTCCTTCTGGCCGGTAGAATGCACCGCGATACTAGCGGTGCGTTCCACTCTACTTCCGGTCTTTCAAGCGCAAACTGGCCTGCACGTCCCACCCACCACACCACTGCATGCCGGTCTCATGGCTCCTTCAAAAGAGCAAAGACCGGCCTGGCGTTCATGCACTAATGCACGTCTCGGCGGCCATAGGCCCCCATCACTGCACTTTACCAGCATCTCCTTTACCTCCAGCGGCACAGGTAAGTAGCTAATAACCATGTCATTAATTCTGTTTCATAAAGGGGACTACTGTTGATGAAGATAACTAACGTAATGGTCACTCTAAAATTGAGGATTCTTTATGCACATCTGTGATAAGACTACTATATTGATCGAATGGCACATAACATATCTAAGAGCAATACTATTAAAAATGTGATGTCAGTGAATGTAATACCCTGATAATTAACCAGGTACAAGGAACATTTACGAACTGTGGAATATCTCCCATTCCTTAACAAATTACTAGATATTTGTACCATTGTACAAACCGGATTCCAAAAAAGTTGGGGCACTATACAAATCGTGAATAAAAACTGAATGCAATGATGTGGAGGTGCCAACTTCTAATATTTTATTCAGAATAGAACATAAATTACGGAAGAAAAGTTTAAACTGAGAAAATATGTTGAATCAGAATTTCATGGTGTCAACAAATCCCCAAAAAGTTGGGACATGGCCATTTTCACCACTGTCTGGGTGGCCGAGGAGACCAGTTTCTCAAGTTTAGAAATGGGAATGCTCTCCCATTCTTGTCTAATACAGGCCTCTAACTGTTCAATCGTCTTGGGCCTTCTTTGTTGCACCTTCCTCTTTATGATGCGCCAAATGTTCTCTATAGGTGAAAGATCTGGACTGCAGACTGGCCATTTCAGTACCCGAAACCTTCTCCTACGCAGCCATGATGTTGTGATTGATGCAGAATGTGGTCTGGCATTATCTTGTTGAAAAATGCAGGGTCTTCCCTGAAAGAGATGACGTCTGGATGGGAGCATATGTTGTTCTAGAACCTGAATATATTTTTCTGCATTGATGGTGCCTTTCCAGACATGCAAGCTGCCCATGCCACACGCACTCATGCAACCCCATACCATCAGAGATGCAAGCTTCTGAACTGAGCGTTGATAACAACTTGGGTTGTCCTTGTCCTCTTTGGTCCGGATGACATGACGTCCCAGATTTCCAAAAAGAACTTTCAATCGTGACTCGTCTGACCACAGAACAGTCTTCCATTTTGCCACACTCCATTTTAAATTATCCCTGGCCCAGTGAAAACGCCTGAGCTTGTGGATCTTGCTTAGAAATGGCTTCTTCTTTGCACTGTAGAGTTTCAGCTGGCAACGGCGGATGGCACGGTGGATTGTGTTCACTGACAATGGTTTCTGGAAGTATTCCTGAGCCCATTCTGTGATTTCCTTTACAGTAGCATTCCTGTTTGTGGTGCAGTGTCGTTTAAGGGCCCGTAGATCACGGGCATCCAGTATGGTTTTACGGCCTTGACCCTTACGCACAGAGATTATTCCAGATTTTATGAATCTTCGGATGATGTTATGCACAGTTGATGATGATAGATGCAAAGTCTTTGCAATTTTTCACTGGGTAACACCTTTCTGATATTGCTCCACTATCTTTCTGCTCAACATTGTGGGAATTGGTGATCCTCTACACATCTTGGCTTCTGAGAGGCACTGCCACTCTGAGAAGCTCTTTTTATATTTATCATGTTGCCAATTGACCTAATTAGTGTTAATTGCTCTTCCAGCTCTTCGTTATGCTCAAATTTACTTTTTCCAGCCTCTTATTGCTACTTGTCCCAACTTTTTTGGGATTTGTTGACACCGTGAAAATTTGAATCAACGCATTTTTCCTTTAAAATGATACATTTACTCGGATTAAACGTTTGATCTGTCATCTACGTTCTATTACAAATAAAATATTGACATTTGCCATCTTCACATCATTGCATTCAGTTTTTATTCACAATTTGTTTGGTGTCCCAACTTTTTGGGAATCCGGTTTGTATTAGATACGAAAATGACTGAATAATCAGAGGACGGCAATTGTTATATATATATATATATATATATATATATATATATATATATATATATATCAAACGTTTAGACACACCTTCTCATTCAAAGAGTTTTCTTTATTTTCATGACTATGAAAATTGTAGATTCACACTCAAAACGATGAATTAACACATGTGGAATTATATACATAACAAAAGTGTGGGTTGCTATGACGCCGTGCGCTCCTTGCTGCCGCCACAGTTCAGTAATACACTGGTATGATCTATACCAGTGTATTACTGTACTGCGGCGGCAGCAGGGAGCGCACGGCGTCATAGCAACCAATGACGCCGTGCGCTCCTGCACTCAGCAGGAATCCAGGCCGCAGTTCCACGGACCGCTCACGGCCGTGAACAGCGGCCGTGTGCATTCAGCCTTATGGCAAGAAAAAAGCAGCTAAGTGAAGAAAAACGAGTGGTCATCATTACTTTAAGAAATTAAAGTCAGTCCGAAAAATTGGGAAAACTTTGAAAGTGTCCCCAAGTGCAGTCACAAAAACCATCAAGCGCTACAAAGAAACTGGCTCACATGCGGAAAGGAAGACCAAAAGTCACCTCTGCTGCGGAGGATAAGTTCATCCGAGTCACCAGCCTCAGAAATCGCAGGTTAACAGCAGCTCAGATTAGAGACCAGGTCAATGCCACACAGAGTTCTAGCAGCAGACACATCTCTATAACAACTGTTAAGAGGAGACTGTGTGAATCGGGCCTTCATGGTAGAATATCTGCTAGAAACCCACTTCTAAGGACAGGCAACAAGCAGAAGAGACTTGTTTGGGCTAAAGAACACAAGGAATGGACATTAGACCAGTGGAAATCTGTGGTTCGGTCTGATGAGTCCAAATTTGAGATCTTTGGTTCCAACCACCATGTCTTTGTGCGACACAGAAAAGGTGAACGGATGGACTCTACATGCCTGGTTCCCACCGTGAAGCATGGAGGAGGAGGTGTGATGGTGTGGGGGTGCTTTGCTGGTGACACTGTTGGGGATTTATTCAAAATTGAAGGCATACTGAACCAGCATGGCTACCACAGCATCTTGCAACGGCATGTTATTCCATCCGGTTTGCGTTTAGTTGGACCATCATTTATTTTTCAACAGTACAATGACCCCAAACACACCTCCTGGCTGTGTAAGGGCTATTTGACCATAAAGGAGAGTGATGGGGTGCTGCGCCAGATGACCTGGCATCCACAGTCACCGGACCTGAACCCAATCGAGATGGTTTGGGGTGAGCTGGACCGCAGAGTGAAGGCAAAAGGGCCAACAAGTGCTAAGCATCTCTGGGAACTCCTTCAAGACTGCTGGAAGACCATTTCAGGTGACTACCTCTTGAAGCTCATCAAGAGAATGCCAGGAGTGTGCAAAGCAGTAATCAAAGCAAAGGGTGGCTACTTTGAAGAACCTAGAATATGACATATTTTCAGTTGTTTCACACTTGTTATGTATATATTTCCACATGTGTTAATTCATAGTTTTAATGCCTTCAGTGTGAATCTGAAGTAGTAAACCAGTATGGCACACTAGGTGGTGCTGCGTGGAGTCGGGATCCCACCCTGTATGTATGATAAAGTAAACTCCAGCAAATAAATGCGTTGGTATTCTTGGTATTTATTGTAACGCGGCAAAATAACACTTTGTGACGTTTCGGCTAAATAGCCTTTATAAAACAAAAGCCGCTCTGGAGGAAGGAGCCAGTCAGTGCTGCGCTGAGGGTGTGTATAGCATTCCCCTGCATGCAATGGATAGGAGCGACTATCCATTGCATGCAGGGGCATGCTATACACACCCTCAGCGCAGCACTGACTGGCTCCTTCCTCCAGATCAATAAATGCCTGCGCCAGCGTCTTAGCATTGGGCAACCCAGGAAAAGGAATGAAATGCGCCATTTTGCTAAAACCGTCTATCACCACCACCAGAATCACAGTATTCCCCGAGGAACGAGACAGGTCCGTAATGAAGTCCATGGACAGATGTGTCCAAGGACGGGAAGGAATGGGTAACGGAAGAAGAGGACCTGATGGCCGTGAATGAGGGACTTTGGCACAAGCGCAGGTCTCGCAGGCTGCCACAAAACCCTCAACTGACTTACGAAGCACCAGCCACCAGAATCTTCGATCGATGAGATCCACTGTGGCTCTACCCCCCGGGGGCCCAGCAAGGACAGTATCGTGGTGCTCCTTAAAAACCTTGTGTCTTAAAGCGAGAGGCACAAACAACCTCCCAGGAGGACAAAGATCAGGAGCCTCTGCCTGGGCTGCCTGAACCTCTGCCTCCAATTTAGGATAAAGAGCAGAGACCACCACACCTTCAGCCAATATGGGACCCGGGTCTTCAAAATTCCCACCTCCCGGAAAACGATATGACAGGGCATCCGCCTTCACATTCTTAACCCCAGGGCGGAACGTGACAACAAAATTAAACCTTGAAATGAACAAAGACCATCTGGCCTGTCTCGGGTTCAGACGCTTGGCTGACTCCAAGTAGGCCAGATTCTTATGGTCGGTAAACATGGTAATAGGGTGTCTGGCTCCCTGTAGCCAATGGCGCCATTCCTCAAAAGCTAACTTGATGGCCAATAACTCCCTATCTCCCACATCGTAATTTCTCTCTGCGGAGGAGAGTTTCTTCGAGAAAAAGGCACACGGTCGCCATGTGGCAGGAGAGGGACCCAAACCAAAAGGCATAACCAAATTCTCAAAATGGCCCTCAGGGGCATTGAAGGCCGTCTTCTATTCGTCTTTCTCTGACCCTGACCAGGTTGTATGCCCCTCTTAGATCCAACTTGGAAAAAACTTTAGCCCCAACAACCTGGTTAAACAGGTCCGGGATCAGAGGAAGCGGATAAGGGTCACAAATTGTGATACTGTTCAGCTCCCTGAAATCCAGACATGGTCTTAAAGAACCATCTTTTTTCTTAACAAAGAAAAAACCAGCGGCAACAGGTAACTTCGAGGGTCGTATGTGTCCCTTTCTCAGGCTCTCAGAGATATAAGCACGCATAGCGATCCTTTCAGGTTGGGAGAGATTGTATAAACGAGATTTAGGCAGCTTGGCGCCTGGGATGAGATTAATAGGGCAATCGTACTCCCTGTGAGGGGGCAACTCCTGAACACTTTCATAAACAAAAGTCCCTTTTAGAGACCCTCGGGATATTTATATATATATGGCGATGGTCTAATGAGACCTTGAATCCCTGTAGGGGTCCCTAACTGATATTAAAACTTATATCTTTAATGGTTATTAATTAAAAATTTGAAACGAAAAAGAAAAAACACGCTCAGAAGAACAGTTATTTAAAATTATCAGTGTCTGATATTGGCTAGGGTTAATTCGGAGTGGTGTGGTCGCGTTCCCTTTAAATCAGCGGGATGTTTTGATGGATTTGAATACGTCCCACCTAGTGTTGTGAGATAATATTGGAACCAGCAATTGGATTGAGGGTGATTTGCTTTGTTCAGAGTGATTCTTGGTCACATTACATGTGCTGGCTGAAGTGTCACTCCTACTATGGGTTCACTGTGACCTTTAGTAACACTCTGCTAACAATGTTGCCGTTTCCACTCCTGCAGATGTAGCAGTCAGCTTCTCACACATCGCTATCGCTACATCACCATTCATCCTCTATCTGTGCTGGCTCCCTGTCATCTCCCTCTGCTTTTACTCTAGCGTGGCCTCTATTAACATTCATAGAGGCACGCTGTAGCACTATCTATCCCTGTTAGGGCTCGCTCTCACACTCTCACACTCTCTCCTATGTTTGCAATGCTGCTGATTGCAGCGTACTAAATACTTCGTTTCCCTGCCGGTCAGACACTGCTTAAAATTGACAACACATTTCCCTCCCTCCCTCCCGACATGTTTCGCCACACCGTGGCTTCGTCAGGGGATAGAGGTGTATTCAAATCCATCAAAACATCCCGCTGATTTAAAGGGAACGCGACCACACCACTCCGAATTAACCCTAGCCAATATCAGACACTGATAATTTTAAATAACTGTTCTTCTGAGCGTGTTTTTTCTTTTTCGTTTCAAATTTTTAATTAATAACCATTAAAGATATAAGTTTTAATATCAGTTAGGGACCCCTACAGGGATTCAAGGTCTCATTAGACCATCGCCATAACTCCTGAACACCACTCTCAGAAAACACATCCGAAAATTCAGAGAGAAAAGATGGTACAGTCTTAGTAGAAACCTCTGAAACAGATGTTGTGAGGCAATTCTCTCTGCAAAAGTCACTCCAACCATTTATTTGCCTCGCTTGCCAATCAATGGTGGGGTTATGTTTAGTGAGCCAGGGTAGACCCAACACTAGAGGAGTAGGCAACCCGCTTAGGATGAAGCATGACACATGCTCAACATGAGTATCACTCACAATCAAACGGATATTGTGAATTATGCCCTTTAACGATTTCTGAGAAAGTGGAGCGGAATCAATAGCAAAAACAGGTATATCCTTTCCCAAAGTGCCTACCTGGAAACCATATGTTATAGCAAATTGATTATCAATGAGATTGACAGCTGCTCCACTATCTACAAAAATCTCACAAAAAATGTTATTGCTCTCTAGCGCCACCCTGGCAGGTAGGACAAAACGGGAACTACAAGCAAACGGAAAACCTTCAATTTCCGCATCAACCTTGCCAATAGTAATAGATGGAAGGTTTTTAGAGGATTTTTTTTTTCTTTTAGTTTCTTTATTACTCTCAAAAAACCGCCTGAATCTCCTAGAGGGACAAACATTTGCCAAATGATTTATACCTTCATAACAGAAACAAACCCTCCTCTGAGAGCTGAATATTCTATTGTCAGAGGCAAGCAAACCCAGCTGCATGGGCTCCTGCTCAGAAAGGATTGAGAGAGAATGAGACCCCTGCGCACTAAATGAGACCGCCGCACTGTCCTTGGACTGAGTATGACAGGAAGGAGTGAGCTCTCCTCTCTCTCTAAGATGCCTGTCAATACGAACAGCCAGAGACATGGCAGAGTCCAAGGAGGTAGGTCTCTCATGAAAGGCAAATGCATCTTTCAATCCCTCTGAAAGACCATGGCAAAATTGACTTCGGAGTGCAGCATCATTCCATCCAGTATCAGCTGCCCAACTCCGAAATTCTGAACAGTATATCTCTGCGGACTGTTTACCCTGGCATAAAAGACGTAGTCTAGACTCAGCCAGAGCAATACGATCCGGATCATCATATATCTGACCCAGGGCTAAAAAAAATTCATCCACTGAACAGAGGGGCCGTGCTCCCACCGGCAGCGAAAAGGCCCAAGACTGAGCGTTATCCCTGAGCAGCGAGATGATGATCCCCACCCTCTGCTCCTCATCACCAGAGGAATGGGGAAGTAGGTGAAAATGGAGTTTGCAAGCCTCTCTAAACCGAACAAAATTCTCACTACCCCCGGAGAACGTATCCGGGAGCGAGATCTTAGGCTCCGAACAAACTCCATGAAATCAAGCTGAATCAGTCACCTGAAACTGAGATACAGTTTTACGGAGATCTGCTACCTCCAATGCAAGACCCTGCATGTGTTCAGTCAAAAGTGAAACCGGATCCATGCTTGAGACGGTTTTGGCGGTTTATAATGTCACGGATGGTGTTACAGAAAACAAGAAGTTACAAATAAGGATCCGACTGGCTTGATCCGAAACTAAGGAACAAAAGGGTGACCCCTATTTAAGCCCTGAAACTCTCCCTGTTTTCTCAGCCCATGCAAAGATGTCTATGATAGAAAATTGCATGGCCTCGTGCCTCGACTTTATGACACCCGAACACCCTATAATAGTGAGGGGACACGACTACCTGCTCTCTACACTTAATACGGAGGGAGTCAGGGTCACCTAGGATCAAGCAAACAGGAAAACACAAATAAATGAACAGACTTATCTGTAGAAGCATCAGTTGTAGCATCCAGCATGTATAGACTCCAGGAAGTTGTATAAACCGCAAAGTGATGCAGTATGGAAAGGGATTTAAAGGGATGCAATCGGTGCAACTAGATGACAGCTGAGAGAGGGAAACGAGATGACAAAACAAAAGCAAAACAAAAGAACCTCAAGCAGGAGGTTCTGAAGAACGTCTGTCAGAGTTTCTCAGATGTCTGGCGGTGACAGTGTCTGCGGGTCACACTACTGCCTCCTCTTCCCCTGTGTTACGTGCTGGTCAATCCCCTGTCCAAGACGCAGGCCAGGATGCCTCACGCCCTGCACCTGGACCTTCGCAAGCACCATCAGCTAACACATCCACTTCTGTGTCCCAGCGCAGTGTACAGATATCCATATCCCAGGCCTTTGAAAGAAAGCACAAATACCCAGCCACCCACCCACAGGCCATAGCACTAAATGCGCACCTTTCCAAAATTACTGGCCCTGTAAATGTTGCCATTTAGGCTTGTGGACACTGGGGCTTTACGCAGCCTGATGGCGGCGGCCGTCCCTAGTTACTCAGTCCCCAGCCGCCACTATTTTTCCCAGTGTGCCATCCCTGCCTTACACCAGCATGTGTCCCGTAACATCACCCGTGCCCTGACAAACGCAGTTATTGGGAAAGTCCACTTAACGACTGACACATGGACAAGTGCTTTTGGCCAGGGATGCTACATTTCCCTGACGGCACACTGGGTGAATGTTTTGGAGGCTGGGAACAAGTCGTACCCTGGGATGGCACAGGTGCTACCAACGCCAAAGACTGCAGGCCCTTCTTCCATCAGGATTTCCGCCACCAACTACATTAGTGGCTGCAACCCCCCCTTCTCCTCCTCCACATCCTCCTCCACTTCCATCTCTGAATTCTCATCTTGCAGCACCAGTCAGCCATCAGTCAGTAGCTGGAAGCAGTGGGGAAGCGGCAACAGGCCATGCTGAAACTTATTTGCTTAGGTGACAAACAGCACACTGCCGCAGAGCTGTGGCAGGGTATGAGGGACCAGACTAAGCTGTGGCTCTCGCCACTCAACCTACAACCAGGCATGGTTGTGTCTGATATTGGCCGTAACTTGGTGGTGGCTTTGGAGCTCGGCAAACTCGCACACCTACCATGCCTAGCCCACGTGTTCAACTTAGTGGATCAGCAGTTTCTCAAAACCCACTCCAATTTGCCTGAGCTAATGGTAAAGGTGTGCCACGTGTGTGCCCATTTCCAAAAGTCATCTACAGCTGCCGCCGATCTGGCAACGCTGCAAGAGCGCTTGCAATTGCCAGCTCACGACTGTTGTGCGATATGAGCATGCGCTGGAACTCCACGTTCCAAATGTTGGCCAGGCTTTGTGAGCGTAGAGGGCAGTAGTGGAATACCAGCTGCAACATGGTCGTCACCTTTCCAGTCAGCTTTCGCTCTTCACAAGCGAGAAGTGGGCATGGACGTCTGAATTAACACAGATAGTGAGCGGTGATGCCGCTATTATAAGCGCAACCATCGCGCTTCTGTGTCTACTGAAATGTGCTCACAATGAAGGTGGATGCTTTGCATGTGGAAGAGGTGGAAATGGGGGAAGACAGCACACAGGGTGATAGCCAGACCACCCTCAGTTCGTCTTCTAAGAGCGAATTGGATTATGATGAGGAGAAGAAGTAGCAGGAGGAGCTGGAGACTGTTTCCTCCGCTACAGAGGGTAGTACCCATAGCAGGTTTATTCCATCTGTTTTGAATAGATGGGCCAAAGAGGATGAGGAGATTGAGAGTCATTCTCCTGACAAGGACAGCAAAGTCTTGTCTGTTGGGACTCTGGCACACATGGCTGACTTTATGTTATGCTGCCTTTCCCGTGATCCTCGTGTTATACGCATTTTGGCCAACACCGATTACTGGTTGTTCACCCTTCTCGACTCCCGCTACAAAGAGAAATTCTCATCTCTCATTCCTGTGGTGGAGAGGACTAGAAAAATGGTGCAATACCAGAAGGTCCTTGTGGAAAAATTGCTCCAAAACTTTCCAGCTGACAACGCTGGCAGCAGAGTACGTAGTTCCTTGGGCAACCGAGGAGGGGAGATGAGGGGAGCACACAGCAGTTCCAACAGAGGCAAGGCAACACTCTCCAAGGCCTGGGACAGTTTTATGACACCCCGCCAGCAACCTCACCCTGATGCGTGGCCTAGTGTCACAAGGAGGGAACATTTTTGGAAGATGGTGAAGGAGTACATAGTAGACCGTGTTAGCGTTCTCAGTCATCCCTCTGTGCCTTACAACTATTGGGTGTCCAAGCTGGACACATGGCACGAACTGGTGCTCTATGCTTTATACAGTAGGTGCTGGCCCACCCTGCTGCCAGCGTTTTGTCAGAGCGGGTATTTAGTGCTGCTGGGGGCATAATAACTGATAAGCGCATACGCCTTTCAACTGACAATGCTGACAGGTTGACTGTTATCAAAATGGACAAGGTCCAGTGGCGTAGCTATAGGGGTCGCATGGGGCCCCCCAGGAGAGATGGAATCCCACCGTCCCAGACGTAAACAATGAAAGTGCTGGCTTCAGCACTGCGGTGAGAGGGCGGGCAGAGGCAGAGCGTGTGTGCGTGCAGGTGCGCGCCGTCCCGTCGACAGACAGTGCTGGTTGTTGTATGGGGCCGGACGCGGGACGTGGATGATGAAGCTGCAGGCAGTGAGTGAGGTGAGGCGTGAGGTCCGGAGCAGAGAGCTCAGCCTCTACAAATTATAAGACTGAGGGATGCCGCCGGGTAGGAAAGGGGCCTGGGAGATAGCAGCAGCCAGCTTACCGTTCTTCAGCGCAGCCCTCCTGTCCTGACTGATGTGCCAATGAAGGGCGGGCCACTCCTGCTACAGGCTGGTAGGCAGACAGGGCCAGGGGCCCAGGACCTAGTTGCTGCTAGTCTGTGTACAAAGTGGCCAGTTTCTACTGGTTTTTCCACGATTGTGCTGGCCTGGGTTCTAGGTTCTAGTCACTGTGTGAGTGACACTGCTGTAATGTGGCTGTACAGCATGTCACCTCAGTGTTAGGGGTACACTGACACTACCTTGCCTTCTGATGTGTCTTTTTTAGAATTGACTTAAAGTGTCAACTACATTCACATGGCTGTGGTGCCACTGGGCTTTTGTATCCATGCCTCTGCCCCTAAAAGATATTTTCTGTCTTTGGCCACATCTTGTGGAACGCAGACCCATTGAAGTCAATGGGTCCGCGTCCGCACCATGATATTGTGTTCACACAGTTGGTGCTTTGCAGATCTGCGCTTTTTTCAATGCAAAGCACGGGCATGGCAGCGCCATAGCCATGTGAACGTAGCAGCCTAACTTTAAGTCAATTATCCCTTTAAAAGGGGTTGTCTCATCATAGACAATGGGGGCATATCGCTAGGATATCCCCCCATTGTCTTATAGATGCGGGTCCCACCACTGGGACCCCACCTACACTACGTGCAGAATTATTAGGCAAATGAGTATTTTGACCACATCATCCTCTTTATGCATGTTGTCTTACTCCAAGCTGTATAGGCTCGAAAGCCTACTACCAATTAAGCATATTAGGTGATGTGCATCTCTGTAATGAGAAGGGGTGTGGTCTAATGACATCAACACCCTATATCAGGTGTGCATAATTATTAGGCAACTTCCTTTCCTTTGGCAAAATGGGTCAAAAGAAGGACTTGACAGGCTCAGAAAAGGCAAAAATAGTGAGATATCTTGCAGAGGGATGCAGCACTCTTAAAATTGCAAAGCTTCTGAAGCGTGATCATCGAACAATCAAGCGTTTCACTCAAAATAGTCAACAGGGTCGCAAGAAGCGTGTGGAAAAACCAAGGCGCAAAATAACTGCCCATGAACTGAGAAAAGTCAAGCGTGCAGCTGCCAAGATGCCACTTGCCACCAGTTTGGCCATATTTCAGAGCTGCAACCACACTGGAGTGCCCAAAAGCACAAGGTGTGCAATACTCAGAGACATGGCCAAGGTAAGAAAGGCTGAAAGACGACCACCACTGAACAAGACACACAAGCTGAAACGTCAAGACTGGGCCAAGAAATATCTCAAGACTGATTTTTCTAAGGTTTTATGGACTGATGAAATGAGTGAGTCTTGATGGGCCAGATGGCTGGATTGGTAAAGGGCAGAGAGCTCCAGTCCGACTCAGACGCCAGCAAGGTGGAGGTGGAGTACTGGTTTGGGCTGGTATCATCAAAGATGAGCTTGTGGGGCCTTTTTGGGTTGAGGATGGAGTCAAGCTCAACTCCCAGTCCTACTGCCAGTTTCTGGAAGACACCTTCTTCAAGCAGTGGTACAGGAAGAAGTCTGCAAGGTAAGAAAAACATGATTTTCATGCAGGACAATGCTCCATCACACGCGTCCAAGTACTCCACAACGTGGCTGGCAAGAAAGGGTATATAAGAAGAAAATCTAATGACATGGCCTCCTTGTTCACCTGATCTGAACCCCATTGAGAACCTGTGGTCCATCATCAAATGTGAGATTTACAAGGAGGGAAAACAGTACACCTCTCTGAACAGTGTCTGGGAGGCTGTGGTTGCTGCTGCACGCAATGTTGATGGTGAACAGATCAAAACACTGACAGAATCCATGGATGGCAGGCTTTTGAGTGTCCTTGCAAAGAAAGGTGGCTATATTGGTCACTGATTTGTTTTTGTTTTGTTTTTGAATGTCAGAAATGTATATTTGTGAATGTTGAGATGTTATATTGGTTTCACTGGTAAAAATAAATAATTGAAATGGGTATATATTTGTTTTTTGTTAAGTTGCCTAATAATTATGTACAGTAATAGTCACCTGCACACACAGATATCCCCCTAAAATAGCTAAAACTAAAAACTACTTCCAAAAATATTCAGCTTTGATATTAATGAGTTTTTTGGGTTCATTGAGAACATGGTTGTTGTTCAATAATATAATTAATCCTCAAAAATACAACTTGCCTAATAATTCTGCACTCCCTGTATATCGAGAACGGAGCCCTGCAAGGTGGTGGCTGGAGGAGTCCAGTCCGGCCACCACCAAGGGGGCTCCCCATAGAAGTGATATGGGAGCGCACCGCGCATGACCGGCCACCGCTCCCATTCACTTTTATGGGCTCAACAGAAATAGACGAGCCAGCGCTCGGCTATTTTCGCCAGCCCCATGGAAAATGAATGCAGGGCAGCTACGCATGCGCAGTGCGCCCTCCTTTACTTTTGGGTCTCCGTTCTCTATATAGGTGCAGGTCCCAGTGGTGGGACCCGCACCTATAAGACAATAGGAGCATATCCTAGCACAGGGATCAGCAACCTCCGGCACTCCAGCTGTGGTGAAACTACGACTCCCAGCATGCTCCATTCAATTCTCTGTGGTGTGCATGCTGGGAGGTGTGCATGCTGGGAGTTGTAGTTTCGCCACAGCTGGAGTGCCGAAGGTTGCTGATCCCTGTCCTAGCGATATGCCCCCATTGTCTATGATGAGACAACCCCTTTAACCCATATGCTATTAGATGGCATCCTTATTATTATTATTATGCACTTATGTCTTATTGCAGGCATGCTCAACCTGCGGCCCTCCAGCTGTTGTAAAACTACAACTCCCACAATGCCCTGCTGTAGGCTGTTCAGGCATGCTGGGAGTTGTAGTTTTGCAACAGCTGGAGGGCCGCAGGTTGAGCATGCCTGTCTTATTGGATTAAAATGTATTTTCTCATTGAGATTTTAGTTCTGCCATTGGGCATGGTGGGAGCGTGCAGGGGTTTGGTGATGTTAGGAAATGGTATTAAGGGTAGGGGGGGCCCAAACTGAACTTTTGCACCAGGGCCCATGAGCCTATAGCTACGCCCCTGACAAGGTCTGTATTGCCCCTGACTTCTCTACTCCACCAGAAGAAAGCAGCTAAACATAAAGGCACTTTTATGGTGTATTGAATACACTGTATTCCCATGCACCCCTTTCACCACAAAAAAGGGTATATGCTTCAATCTACCTTTTCTCGTCCTCCTTCATCATATCAACATGCTTATTAAGCTGCCCTCGCTCCTAATGTTTTAGAGGGTCAGCTCAGCAGCAGGCCCTCTCTCCTTATGTTTTAGAGTGTCAGTTTAGCAGCACACCATCATCCCAAATGTAATAGATGGTCAGCTCAGCAGCAGACTCTCACCCCTACTTTTTTAGATGGTCAGATCAGCAGAAGACCCACACCCCTAATTTTTTAGAGGGTCAGCCCAGCAGCAGGCCCTCGCCCCTAATGTTTTAGATGGTCAAATCAACAGCAGGCCCTCGCCCCTAATGTTTTTGAGGGTCACCAGCAGGCCATTAATCATAATGTACATTCACATTGTACCACAATGTAAATGAGGCCCTCCTTTATGTGATATACAGGTTGTATCGGAGTGCCTCTTCCGCGTAATTTTTGGCAGCACTTGCACTTTATATATAAGTAAATATACAGGAAAGAATGTTTCCTAACAGTTTTTTTTCTAAAATCGATTTTATCTTCGGTTTGGTGCGTTTTATTGTCAGTCTGTAAAAGTGGTGTACTACTCGGACAACATTGTTCCCAGCAGTGACCTGGGAGTCCAAGATGCATCCAGACATCCTCCTCATACTGTTCCCGAACCATTTCAGTGGTGTTTCCTTCCATTTCTGAACTTTTCCTATGAACCAGAAACCCTTCTCTCTTCAGACCAGGGGGTGCCTTGCTTAATGCTCGGGTTCTCCCATTGACTTCCCTTGTGCTCGGGTGCTCTAGCATCCGAGCATCCCAAAGTGTTCTAGTCGAGCATCCGAGCACTTTGGTGCTCGATCAACACTAGTGGAAAGGAGAGTTCTCCTTGGGGTAAATATGCACCCAGCCGCACTAAACACACGCTCTGATACCATAACACTAGCTGGGCGGGAAAGCTTGTTCAGGGCAAACTCTGCCAGTTGCGGCCACAAATCAAGTTTGGCTGCCCAGCAGTCCAGGGGATCTTTGATGTGGGATGGCACGGTGAAGTCCAAGTATGATGCTACCCGATGGTTCAGGTTATGCTCCAGGTCTTGTTGCTGCTGGTGGGTGGTTTCTTAATTAGGCGGGTGAAGAAAAATGCTCTGAGACTCTAGACTTAAGTTGCTGCTGATGGAGCAGGTACTGCTCCTGCCCCGCCATCCCGCTCCAGCAGCCTTGGCAGTGTAACATGAGCAGACCTTCTTGAGGATTAGCGATGGCGCACATGGGCAGCGGCCAACTGACTACATAGGATGTCTTGTTAGTAGTTCAGTTTATTCTCCCTCTCAGCGGGTGTAAAAATGCCCACCATTGTGGACCGGTAGCAAGGGTCTAACATGGAAGAGAGCCAGTAGTCATCTCTCTGCCAAATTGCAACAATGCAGCTGTCAATACGCAAGCAACCGAGCATGCATCGGGCCATTTGCGCAAGGGAGTCAGAGGGACTCTACACTGCATACTGTTAGCCCCCTCTACCTCCTCCTGCATCTCCTCTCCTGTCACTTGTGCCGAGAAACCACCCATTTCTGTATACACTGCTTGTGGTCAGGGCGACGGTCCCTGGACGAAGGAGCTAGCGCCGACCTCTGGCTGGTTAATGCCGGAAGCCTGTAACGAGGATAGGCCTAAAAGGGGCCAAAAAGGAGACACAATCATACGGACAGATACTTATGGTACCGTTACAGGGCAAGAGAACAGAAAGCATTACGGATCTCTGACTGAGGATTTGGAACGTATCTAGCAACACATGACGACCTCCAACGCCCCATTCACCTGATGACATGAGGAGGTAGCTGGTGCCTAGATGCCGCAGAGGCCGCCTCACTACGAAAGAAGTGTCCCGAGATGCCCTTCGGGTCCTGACCTAACCCCGCCACTAATGAGCGCACATGTGATATGAACTGGGGCGTGGACAACGGCCCTCCTTTGAAGGGGAGTAGGGGACTAACTGCTGCCGCCGCCTGCAGGGCCACAGACAACTGTCGCAGCACATTGACCGGGCACCAGTCGTTGTGCGAGGGGTAGAAAGAAACCAGGGTTGGAGGCCCTGTCTGAGCGGTCTTGGTAGACGAATGCTCAGTACAAACAGGTCGTGATGCCAGGTCAAGTGCTGCTTCTGGAGATGACGGACGTACCGGACGGAGGCGGTGAATTCCCCCGGACGAAGGAACCCGTAACACCCTAGGTAAAGGGCGGCTTTAATGATGGTGCTAACCAAGGGCCCAAAAAGATCACCTTCCAGAGCCAAGGACAACTGCCTGAACAAGGAGCCGGACATGGGTTGCCGGACCACCCGCCTACTTGCTTTCTAAATGCCCCGGAGCGTGGCCTTGATGGCCTGCGATGTAAAGAAAGAGATCCGGGCCGGTTTGTCCAAAGTGAACTGATGTTGCACCCCCGCCAAATACAGGCGGATGGTATTGTGAGCGAGTCCGAGGTTGGCATGGCAATGCGCGATGAAGGCCATAATGAATGACACGTCATCCACGCTGCCCTGTGGATGCCTCTCTGCAAATTTTCTATACAGATTCCAGCCCGTACGATAGTTCCTAACTGTATTTTCAGACAGGCTCTGGTGCGACAGGTCCTTTGCCGTGCTGATCAATGATGTTAGTCCCACACCAGGTCGCTGTATGCCGGAACGCCTGCCCCCGCTGCGTCTGCGAGTGGCATGTTCAGAAAGAAGATATCGACGTTAAACCGGGACAGCGCATCAGCAGCAGTATTCTTGGAACCCTGAATGTGGGAGGAACACCACACCTGAGCCAAACAGGAACACAACACCTGAGCGACTCAGGGAACATACCACCCAAGCGATCCAGGGAACACACCAGACCTGAGCGATTCAGGGAACACACCAGACCTGAGCGATTCAGGGAACACACCAGACCTGAGCGATTCAGGGAACACACCAGACCTGAGCGATTCAGGGAACACACCAGACCTGAGCGATTCAGGGAACACACCAGACCTGAGCGATTCAGGGAACACACCAGACCTGAGCGATTCAGGGAACACACCAGACCTGAGCGATTCAGGGAACACACCAGACCTGAGCGATTCAGGGAACACACCAGACCTGAGCGATTCAGGGAACACACCAGACCTGAGCGATTCAGGGAACACACCAGACCTGAGCGATTCAGGGAACACACCAGACCTGAGCGATTCAGGGAACACACCAGACCTGAGCGATTCAGGGAACACACCAGACCTGAGCGATTCAGGGAACACACCAGACCTGAGCGATTCAGGGAACACACCAGACCTGAGCGATTCAGGGAACACACCAGACCTGAGCGATTCAGGGAACACACCAGACCTGAGCGACTCAGGGAACACACCAGACCTGAGCGACTCAGGGAACACACCAGACCTGAGCGACTCAGGGAACCCACCAGACCTGAGCGACTGAGGGAACCCACCAGACCTGAGCGACTGAGGGAACCCACCAGACCTGAGCGACTGAGGGAACCCACCAGACCTGAGCGATTGAGGGAACCCACCAGTCCTGAGCGATTGAGGGAACCCACCAGACCTGGAACGTTACCCCTAAGTGACCAAGGGGAGGCAGACGCCAGAGTGACTCAGGGAACCTGAACCCTGAGCCACTGAGGGAAGACATGACACATGCGATTTTGGGAACATGACACCTGTGAATTGGAGAAAACATAACCCTGAGTGATTCAGGGAAGACATGACACCTGTGACTCTTGGGAACATGACACCTGTGAATTGGAGAAAACATAATCCTGAGCGATTCAGGGGAAACATGACACCTGCGATTTGGAGATAAACGTTACCCTGAGCGATTCAGGGGAGACATGACACATGCGATTTTGGGAACATGACACCTGTGAATGGAGAAACATAACCCTGAGCGATTCAGGGAATACTTGACATCTGCGATTCTTGGGGACATGACACCTGTGATTTGGAGAAAAACATAACCTGAGCGATTCAGGGAAGACATGACACATGCGATTCTTGGGGACGTGAAACCTGTGATTCGGAGAAACATGACACCCGAGCGAAACAGGGAACAAAAACCTGAGTGATACAGGGAAGCCAGACCACCGGCGTGCTTCAAGAAATACCACAAAACAAAAACACAAGTGCCTGAGCGGTTCAGGGGGACGTATGGCCCCTGACTGATTCCAGGAATGCGCATACTGAAAGAACCCTGGAATAAAACACAAAACGTACCCTTGCGCAATCTGGCGACCCCAGTGCCTTGGGGACACCGGGCACTTCCCCTTTTTTTTTTTTTTTGAGGCCGTAGCTGGCCGGCAGAACCCACCCCCTGATCTGTGGGGGACAGAGGAGCGGCGCCCGCAGCGGGCCGGCTGGCAGAGGACTGTGACTCGCCGTGCCGCCTGCTAGCCACCCCAAGCTCCCCAGGAACAGCCTGCCCCCCCCATGCTGACCCTTGGTGACAGGGACAGCTGGGATGCTCGTTGGAGGACCAGGCATGGCCAGCAGGAGCGGCGCAAGCCCAGGAAGACAGGGGGTGACCGGGACCTTGCCGCCTGACTGGATAGTCAGGAGGCCATATCCACAGAGAACCTGTCCCTCACCTGAGGACTGCGGCGTCGACCAGTGCCCCCGTGCTGCCGTACCGGGGGGAATGCAGGAGACGCCGTGCGGGTCCCACGACCGGACTTGCTCTAGTCTGCATGGAGAGAAGCGGGGGTGCGTCAGCACTGCCAATAGGGCTCGGCTACCCAGCCGGGACCACTTACCGGAGGCGCTGCGGTCTGGATTCCACGAGGACGCGAAACCGGAAGTGGCATCACGGACGGGCAGGTAAGACCGACCCTAGACTATGGCCGGGCCTGACGGACCAGAATTGATACTCACCTGGTTATGGAATTTGATGAAAATGGAATAGATACCGTACTGGAGGCCCGCACCACCGACCGAGGTGGAGGCCTTGTTTATAGAAGGCCGAAGGCACTGAGACCCCCCAACGTGCTGCCATACAAACAAAGAACAATGTATGAAAATCTAAATGCACTGGGAATATTACTAACCTGGTTGTGTCAGGCCGTGCAGACTGCCCCTAAGGGTAAAAGAAAACATGGCCTAAATGCCTCAGGCAACAATGATGAGGACTGAAGAGCCAACAAACCAGGATGACATGCCCCCCGGGCGTGCTGCTAGGTCATGCATGCTGCTATGGGCGGATGTGTGCCAAGATTGGTGAAAAAGACCCTTTGGACGTACTTAGACAGGACACCATGCTGCCGGGGCGGCTGACGCGACATTGCCTGAACGCTTCAGACAGACGTGCAACAACAGACGAGTAAGACAACCTGGACGTACCAGGCAGGACCACGTGCCACCGGGGTGGCGGACGTAACATTTGCCTGAACGCTTCAAGCAGACGTGCAACAGGAGACGAGTATGACAACCTGGACTTTCCAGGCAGGACCACATGTCACCGGAGTGACCAACATAATAACGCCTGAACGCTTCAAGCGGACGTACCACATGAGACGAAAAAAACCACCTGGATGATCCAGGCAGGACAATGTGCCACTGGAGTGGCGGACGTAACATTGCTTGAACGCTTCAAGCAGACGTACCACAATAAACAAAGCGACAACCTGGAGTTCCAGGCAGGACCACATGCCATAGGAGTGGCGGACGCAACCCTGCCTGAACGCTTCAAGCAGACGTACCACAATAAACAAAGCGACAACCTGGAGTTCCAGGCAGGACCAAATGCCACAGGAGTGGCGGACGTAACATTGCCTGAACGCTTCAAGCAGACGTACCACAATAGACAAAGTGACAACCTGGACTTCCAGGCAGAATCATGTGTCACCGGGGTGGCTGACAGAATGGCGCCTGAACGTTTCAAGCAGACGAGCAACGAGAGAGAGACGAGTATGACAACACCGACGTGCTAAGAGGGACAACATGCCACCGGTGCGGCGGACATAACATATGGGAGACGTGTGAACGTGCCTGCGGCTTTTTTTTTTTTTTTTCAAGGCCCAACCCAGCTTTCCCGCCGGAGCCACAGGACGCAGGCACTGCTGCTCCAGCACGGAGAGCCCCACACGTTAACAATACCGTGAATAATGCTGGACCATATGGAGCGGTCGTAACTATAAAGTAATGCAAATGGTAGAATGGTAGTCATAACAGACTAAAAACAGAAAAACACCTGGCCATGAGAATATATATATGAAGTTGTCCCGCCACGTATAATCTCCCCACCAGTGTGAAGTGCTCATGTGTAGTGGTCAGTCAAAGCGCTCGTGTATATGGCGGTCATGTGACGTGCTCGTCTGTACAGGGTGTTCTGCGCACATGTATGCAGCGGTCAGTATAAAGCAGTTCTGTATATGGTGGTCAGCAAGCATACAGCAATCAGCGGGAAGCGCTTGTGTATATGGTGGTCAGTGGGAAGTGCTCGTCTATATGGCAGTGTGTAATGTGCCGTGTATACTGGTGTGGGGAAGGCCGCAGGTTAAATGTACCGCCGATGCTCATGAGGAAATAGGGAACAGGTGACAAGAGGTGGCAGCTCCCATGCGGTTATGACCTGACACAAGGGGGCACATGCGGCGATGATTGTGACATACAGGACGCCTCCGGCTGCAGGAGGGATCCCTGTACCCCGGAGCGAGCGAGGCAGGGGGCGGAGCCGCCGGGTGTGCCTAGCAACCGGCCCCCGCAGCCACCTCTTACACACGTGACCGGAACGAGAGCGGCCCTGCGCCACCCGGCCTGCCCCGTGCCGCGAGCAGAGGCCCATGAATCTCTCCCTCTCTCCCCCCCGACGGACATCCGTCCCCCTGCACAGGGGTGAGTACATACGTTGCTGCGTGCCCGCTGCTGCCGCCGCCGATGCCCGGCACTGGACTCCATGCATGCCTCTGGCCACATGACCTGCCGAACCGCCGACCTGCGATACTTACCTGGCTACACGTCCCGTCCCTTGCACTCCGTGGGATTTATAGCCAAGGGGCGGGGCCTATGCCCCTCCAACAAATACAGGCTGCACGGCAGCCTTATCTACTTGTGGGTGAATGTCCTCCTCCTCCAGTTCAGCCCTCACAGGGCTCAGACGGCCCTGAGATGTAGGCAATATGTCTCCTGTACCCTGGCCAGACAGATTTAGCAGCATCTTTTCCAGGACATAAAGCAGTGGAATGACATTGTTCATCCCATAGTCCTGGTTACTGACAAATAAAGTGGCCTCCTCAAAGGGCCTTAGCAAACGGCAGATGTCCTGCATGAGTTGCCACTGGCTAACAAAGTTACACAGGGAGTGCTCCTGTCCGCCTGCATCATCAAGAAATCATTTATAGCCTTCATCTGCTCATATAGTTAGTCCAAAATGTTTAGGCTGGAGTTCCAATGGGTGTAAATGTCGCATATGAGACGATGTTGGGGAATTCCATTCTGCCTTTGCAGCTGAAGAAGGGTGTGCTTTGCAGTGTAAGAGTGTCTGAATTGCATGCACAGTTTCCTGTCCATTTTGAGGATGACTTGCAGATGGGTGGAACACTTCATGAACCGCTTTACAACCAGATTAACTACATGTGTCATGCAGGGTGCACGGCTCAGCCCTCCCTGACCCAGCGCCATGATGTTCTTCCCGTTGGTGGTGACCATGGTTCGGATCTTAAGTTGGCGAGGAGACAGCCAGGATTTGATTTTTTGACGGAGGACCCGGAGCAATTCCTGTCCTGTGTGACTACGTTCGCCCTGGCAAGCTAGGTGCAGAACAGTGTGACACCGCTGTGCCCTGCACATGTGGTATGCTGGAGGAGCACTCCGAATTGTGGCTGCAGTGAAGGGTGAGAACAAGGTGGAGGATGAGGAGGCAGCAGAGGAAATAAGCCAGGACCCAAAGCTTGAGACCGTAGAGGTGACAGTACCGTCACCTGGTCAAGTTGCTGGGTTGTCTGGGCAGGAACCACATTAACCCAGTGGGTCATAAAGGACCACTGGGTTAATGTGGCGCTGCCGTGAACTTTAGCAGACACCAACAGGCTCAAGGACTGGCCCACCTTCTATTCAACATACAGTACAGACCAAATGTTTGGACACACCTTCTCATTCAAAGAGTTTTCTTTATTTTCATGACTATGAAGGCATCAAAACTATGAATTAACACATGTGGAATTATATACATAACAAAAAAGTGTGAAACAACTGAAAATATGTCATATTCTAGGTACTTCAAAGTAGCCACCTTTTGCTTTGATTACTGCTTTGCACACTCTTGGCATTCTCTTGATGAACTTCAAGAGCTAGTCACCTGAAATGGTCTTCCAACAGACTTTATTGAGTTCCCAGAGATGCTTAGCAATTATTGGCCTTTTTGCCTTCACTCTGCAGTCCAGCTCACCGCAAACCATCTCGATTGGGTTCAGGTCCGGTGACTGTGGAGGCCAGGTCATCTGGCGCAGCACCCCATCACTCTCCTTCATGGTCAAATAGCCCTTACTTTCAAAGTTTTCCCAATTTTTCGGACTGACTGACCTTCATTTCTTAAAGTAATGATGGCCACTCGTTTTTCTTTACTTAGCAGCTTTTTCTTGCCATAATACAAATTCTAACAGTCTATTCAGTAGGACTATCAGCTGTGTATCCACCTGACTTCTCCTCAACACAACTGATGGTCCCAACCCCATTTATAAGGCAAAAAATCCCACTTATTAAACCTGACAGGGCACACCTGTGAAGTGAAAACCATTTCAGGTGACTACCTCTTGAAGCTCATCAAGAGAATGCCAAGAGTGTGCAAAGCAGTAATCAAAGCAAAAGGTGGCTACTTTGAAGAACCTAGAATATGACATATTTTCAGTTGTTTCACACTTTTTTGTTATGTATATAATTCCACATGTGTTAATTCATAGTTTTGATGCCTTCAGTGTGAATCTACAATTTTCATGGTCATGAAAATAAAGAAAACTCTTTGAATCAGAAGGTGTGTCCAAACTTTTGGTCTGTACTGTACGTGTACAGGGCTGGTACTGCCTTTTGGAGTAGTAATGAAGGCTTGGGACTCTCCACCTTGGCTTCGCACAAGCCATCAGTACTCAGAAAGGTGCAGAATCCACCACATGGAAAGGGAGGGCCTGTAGTACCAGCAACTTGGCCAGTAGCACATTCAGTTTCTGCGCCATTGGATGAGTGCACGCATATTGTTGTCTATTTGCAATCTCCTCTGGGATTGATTGCTGATGAAATGAGTAACGAGGAGTAGGAGGACGAGGAACAGGAGCATCAGGACCAGTAGATGATAGGAAGGAAACAGCTCTGAGGTGGTAGAGCCTTGACTGCAGGAAAAGGTGTGCCGGCCACTGGGTGATGCAGTCAGGCTGTACCACTACATTAACGCCACAGTTTTCCCAGGCCACTTTATGGTGACACTACATGTGTTGATGCCGGGCCTTGCTGCCAACATTAGCACCCTGGCCACGCTTCACCTTCTGCCCACAGATTTTGAAAAATGGCCAGGCAGACGTCCTCCAGCGGCTTGATGAAAGATTGCCACACCGCCGAGTATGGCATTTTCCCTCCACCCCTCCATGCTGACTGCCTGCTATCACTACTTCTTTCCAGACAGGTAGGCTCCTGCCTAGCAGGCAGTCTAAACCGGGCAGGTTAGGCCCCCAACCTCCCACTGTTGCCACCCTGCTGATTCATTGTACGCTCCACCCTTCTGGCTCAGCCGCTGCCTCACACGCATGCTGCCACCCTCTTCTCCTGATGATGATGAAGCCCCCTCCTCACCCGGCTCCCACGTGTGATCAGCCGCATCATCGTCCACTATTGTCTGCTCGTCACTAGAGTTGAGCGGACACCTGGATGTTCGGGTTCGAGAAGTTCGGCCGAACTTCCCGGAAATGTTCGGGTTCGGGATCCGAACCCGATCCGAACTTCGTCCCGAACCCGAACCCCATTGAAGTCAATGGGGACCCGAACTTTTCGGCACTAAAAAGGCTGTAAAACAGCCGAGGAAAGAGCTAGAAAGCTGCAAAAGGCAGCAACATGTAGGTAAATCCCCTGCAAACAAATGTGGATAGGGAAATGAATAAAAATAAAAATAAAATAAATAAAAATTAACCAATATCAATTGGAGAGAGGTCCCATAGCAGAGAATCAGGCTTCACGTCAGCCACCACTGCAACAGTCCATTGGCATATATTTAGGCCCAGGCACCCAGGCAGAGGAGAGAGGTCCCGTAACAGAGAATCTGGCTTCATGTCAGCAGAGAATCAGTCTGCATGTCATAGCAGAGAATCAGGCTTCACGTCAGCCACCACTGTAACAGTCCATTGGCATATATTTAGGCCCAGCACCCAGGCAGAGGAGAGAGGTCCCGTAACAGAGAATCTGGCTTCATGTCAGCAGAAAATCAGTCTGCATGTCATAGCAGAGAATCAGGCTTCACGTCAGCCACCACTGTAACAGTCCATTGTCATATATTTAGGCCCAGCACCAGTGGCGTACCGCCCATAGAGGCAGACCACGCCACTGCTATGGGGCCCGCGGCACTGTGGGGCCCGTAGCGCAGATAAGGCCCCGCCCACTGATGACCAGCAGCCGGCTATGCGGCTGCTTTTCTCCCCAGGGCCCCCCCCATGTTTAGCTGAATCGCCTCCCAGAGGCGCGGCTAAGTCCTAGACACCCGCCCCCCTCCTCAGCGCTGCGCTCTGAAACACCCGATCCTCCTCTCGTCGGCGTCCCAAATCCCGCGCAGGCGCAGTGCCGGCGATTGCCTGCGCCTGCGCTCTGATAATACGGCTGAGGGCAACAGCTTCAACATCGTCACTGGGCATGCGCCGAGCCCAGTGACGATGTTGAAGCTGTTGCCCTCAGCCGTATTATCAGAGCGCAGGCGCAGGCAATCGCCGGCACTGCGTCTGCGCGGGATTTGGGACGCCGACGAGAGGAGGATCGGGTGTTTCAGAGCGCAGCGCTGAGGAGGGGGGCGGGTGTCTAGGACTTAGCCGCGCCTCTGGGAGGCGATTCAGCTAAATGATGGAGGCGTTAGAGTTTTCATATTTAGGCGGGCACGGCACTAATCAGAGGGGCACCGTGGAGAAAGAAAAACGCCCCTCTGGGCTCCAGTCCTTACAGCAAGAATCGATTTTTAGAAGAAAGGACAAGACTGACATGGAAAAGAAGAACACAGATGGAAAAAAGGTACTTTATTAAACATGGATCCATGAGTACCTTTTTTCCATCTGTCTTGTTCTTTGGATTGTGAGTCTTGTCATTTCTTCAAAAAATCGATTCTTATGATATGTAAATGACGCTGTAAGGAGCCCAGAGGGGCGTTATTCTTTCTCCACTGTGCCCAGGAACGCCCCTCTGAAGTGCCGTGCCCGGCTAAATTTGAAAACTAATAACGCCTCCAAGTTCATCTAAATCGCCTCCCAAATCCGATCCTCCTCTCGCTGGCATCCCAAATCCCGCGCAGGCGCAGTGCCGGCGATTGCCTGCGCTATGATAAGATGACTGACGGCACTGCGCCTGCGCGGGATTTGGGATGCCGGCGAGAGGAGGATCGGGGTGTTTGCCGCAGAGCGCGGCACTGAGGAGGGGGGTGTTGAGCACTTAGCCGTGCCTCTGGGAGGCGATTTAGATGAACTTGGAGGCGTTATTAGTTTTCAAACTTAGCCGGGCACGGCACTTCAGAGGGGCGTTCCTGGGCACCGTGGAGAAAGAATAACAGCGTCATTTACATATCATAAGAATCGATTTTTTGAAGACATGACAAGACTCACAATCAAAAGAACAAGACAGATGGAAAACAGGTACTCTGTTAAACATGGATTCATGAAAAAAAAATTGGGGGTAAATTGCTAGTGACAGATTCCCTTTAAGGCTACTTTCACACTTGCGTTCAGAGCGGATCCGTCTGGTGTCTGCACAGACGGATCCGCACCTATAATGCAAACGCTTAGATCCGTTCAGAACAGATCCGTTTGCATTAACATGAAAAAAAAAAAAAAAAACTTTTTTTTTTTTGTTCATGATAGTGCAAACGGATCCGTTTTGACTTTACATTGAAAGTCAATGGGGGACGGATCCGTTTGAAAATTGAGCCACACTGTGTCAACTTCAAACGGATCCGTCCCCATTGACTTAGATTGTAAGTCTGGACGGATCCGTTTGCCTCCGCACGGCCAGGCTGCAAGCAGCGTTCAAGTGTCCGCCTGCTGAGCGGAGGACAGACGGAGCCATACTGATGCATTCTGAGCGGATCCGCATCCACTCAGAATGCATTAGGGCTGGACGGATCCGTTCGGTGCCGCTTGTGAGAGCCTTCAAACAGAACTCACAAGCGGAGACCCGAACGCAAGTGTGAAAGTAGCCTAACATGGCACCCCAAATAAGGAGACCTGCAGGCTGCAGCAGATATCCCATGTGACAGGTCACCCCCAGGAAACCCCTAACAGTTTCTGTAGGTCATGTATAAATTTATTTAATGGGGGTGTGGCATGGGAGGAGCAAAGTCAGGAAGTGGGAGGGGCCATGGTGGGTAGTGGGCGGGGTTAAGGGGCCCAATTCAGATTTTTGCTATGGGGCCCAGTGATTCCTATGTACGCCTCTGCCCAGCACCCAGGCAGAGGAGAGAGGTCCCGTAACAGAGAATCTGGCTTCATGTCAGCAGAGAATCAGTCTGCATGTCATAAAAGAGAATCAGGCTTCACGTCAGCCACCACTGCAACAGTCCATTGGCATATATTTAGGCCCAGGTACCCAGCCAGAGGAGAGAGGTCCCGTAACAGAGAATCTGGCTTCATGTCAGCAGAGAATCAGTCTGCATGTCATAGAAGAGAATCAGGCTTCACGTCAGCCACCACTGTAACAGTCCATTGTCATATATTTAGGCCCAGCACCCAGGCAGAGGAGAGAGGTCCCGTAACAGAGAATCTGGCTTCATGTCAGCAGAGAATCAGTCTGCATGTCATAGCAGAGAATCAGGCTTCACGTCAGCCACCACTGCAACAGTCCATTGGCATATATTTAGGCCCAGGCACCCAGGCAGAGGAGAGAGGTCCCGTAACAGAGAATCTGGCTTCATGTCAGCAGAGAATCAGTCTGCATGTCATAGCAGAGAATCAGGCTTCACGTCAGCCACCACTGTAACAGTCCATTGGCATATATTTAGGCCCAGCACCCAGGCAGAGGAGAGAGGTCCCGTAACAGAGAATCTGGCTTCATGTCAGCAGAAAATCAGTCTGCATGTCATAGCAGAGAATCAGGCTTCACGTCAGCCACCACTGTAACAGTCCATTGTCATATATTTAGGCCCAGCACCCAGGCAGAGGAGAGAGGTCCCGTAACAGAGAATCTGGCTTCATGTCAGCAGAGAATCAGTCGGCATGTCATAGAAGAGAATCAGGCTTCACGTCAGCCACCACTGCAACAGTCCATTGGCATATATTTAGGCCCAGGTACCCAGCCAGAGGAGAGAGGTCCCGTAACAGAGAATCTGGCTTCATGTCAGCAGAGAATCAGTCTGCATGTCATAGAAGAGAATCAGGCTTCACGTCAGCCACCACTGTAACAGTCCATTGTCATATATTTAGGCCCAGCACCCAGGCAGAGGAGAGAGGTCCCGTAACAGAGAATCTGGCTTCATGTCAGCAGAGAATCAGTCTGCATGTCATAGAAGAGAATCAGGCTTCACGTCAGCCACCACTGCAACAATCCATTGGCATATATTTAGGCCCAGGTACCCAGCCAGAGGAGAGAGGTCCCGTAACAGAGAATCTGGCTTCATGTCAGCAGAGAATCAGTCTGCATGTCATAGCAGAGAATCAGGCTTCACGTCAGCCACCACTGCAACAGTCCATTGTCATATATTTAGGCCCAGGCACCCAGCCAGAGGAGAGAGGTCCCGTAACAGAGAATCTGGCTTCATGTCAGCAGAGAATCAGTCTGCATGTCATAGCAGAGAATCAGGCTTCACGTCAGCCACCACTGTAACAGTCCATTGTCATATATTTAGGCCCAGGCACCCAGCCAGAGGAGAGAGGTCCCGTAACAGAGAATCTGGCTTCATGTCAGCAGAGAATCAGTCTGCATGTCATAGCAGAGAATCAGGCTTCACGTCAGCCACCACTGTAACAGTCCATTGTCATATATTTAGGCCCAGGCACCCAGCCAGAGGAGAGAGGTCCCGTAACAGAGAATCTGGCTTCATGTCAGCAGAGAATCAGTCTGCATGTCATAGCAGAGAATCAGGCTTCACGTCAGCCAACATTGGAACAGTCCATTGGCATATATTTAGGCCCCGGCACCCAGACAGAGGAGATGTTCATTCAACTTTGGGTTGCCCCGCAATATAATAGTAAAATGAAAATAAAAAGAGGATTGAATGAAGAAGTGCCCTAGAGTACAATAATATATGGTTAAGGGGAGGTAGTTAATGTCTAATCTGCACAAGGGATGGACAGGTCCTGTGGGATCCATGCCTGGTTCATTTTTATGAATGTCAGATTGTCCACATTGGCTGTAGACAGGCGACTGCGTTTGTCTGTAATGACGCCTCCTGCCGTGCTGAATACACGTTCAGACAAAACGTTGGCTGCCAGCACCTCCAAGGCATAAAAGGCTAGCTCTGGCCACGTGGACAATTTGGAGACCCAGAAGTTGAATGAGGCCGAACCATCAGTCAGTACGTGGAGGGGTGTGCACACGTACTGTTCCACCATGTTAGTGAAATGTTGCCTCCTGCTAACACGTTGCGTATCAGGTGGTGGTGCAGTTAGCTGTGGCGTGTTGACAAAAGTTTTCCACATCTCTGCCATGCTAACCCTGCCCTCAGAGGAGCTGGCCGTGACACAGCTGCCTTGGCGACCTCTTGCTCCTCCTCTGCCTTGCCCTTGGGCTTCCACTTGTTCCCCTGTGACATTTGGGAATGCTCTCAGTAGCGCGTCTACCAACGTGCGCTTGTACTCGCGCATCTTCCTATCACGCTCCAGTGAAGGAAGTAAGGTGGGCACATTGTCTTTGTAGCGTGGATCCAGCAGGGTGGCAACCCAGTAGTCCGCACACGTTAAAATGTGGGCAACTCTGCTGTCGTTGCGCAGGCACTGCAGCATGTAGTCGCTCATGTGTGCCAGGCTGCCCAGAGGTAAGGACAAGCTGTCCTCTGTGGGAGGCGTATCGTCATCGTCCTGCCTTTCCCCCCAGCCACGCACCAGTGATGGGCCCGAGCTGCGTTGGGTGCCACCCCGCTGTGACCATGCTTCATCCTCATCCTCGTCCTCATCGTCCTCCAGTAGTGGGCCCTGGCTGGCCACATTTGTACCTGGCCTCTGCTGTTGCAAAAAACCTCCCTCTGAGTCACTTCGAAGAGACTGGCCTGAAAGTGCTAAAAATGACCCCTCTTCCTCCTCCTCCTCCTCCTGGGCCACCTCCTCTTCCATCATCGCCCTTAGTGTTTTCTCAAGGAGACATAGAAGTGGTATTGTAACGCTGATAACGGCGTCATCGCCACTGGCCATGTTGGTGGAGTACTCGAAACAGCGCAACAGGGCACACAGGTCTCGCATGGGGGCCCAGTCATTGGTGGTGAAGTGGTGCTGTTCCGTAGTGCGACTGACCCGTGCGTGCTGCAGCTGAAACTCCACTATGGCCTGCTGCTGCTCGCACAGTCTGTCCAGCATGTGCAAGGTGGAGTTCCACCTGGTGGGCACGTCGCATATGAGGCAGTGAGCGGGAAGGCCGAAGTTACGCTGTAGCGCAGACAGGCGAGCAGCGGCAGGATGTGAACGCCGGAAGAGCGAACAGACGGCCCGCACTTTATGCAGCAGCTCTGACATGTCGGGGTAGTTGTGAATGAACTTCTGCACCACCAAATTCAGCACATGCGCCAAGCAAGGGATGTGCGTCAAACCGGCTAGTCCCAGAGCTGCAACGAGATTTCGCCCATTATCACACAACACCAGGCCGGTCTTGAGGCTCACCGGCAGCAACCACTCGTCGGTCTGTTGTTCTATACCCCGGCAAAACTCCTGTGCGGTGTGGGGCCTGTCCCCCAAACATATGAGTTTCAGAATGGCCTGCTGACGTTTACCCCGGGCTGTGCTGAAGTTGGTGGTGAAGGTGTGTGGCTGACTGGATGAGCAGGTGGAAGAAGAGGAGGAGGAAGCCGAGAAGGAGGAGGTGTCAACAGGAGGCAAAGAATGTTGCCCTGCGATCCTTGGCGGCGGAAGGACGTGCGCCAAACAGCTCTCCGCCTGGGGCCCAGCTGCCACTACATTTACCCAGTGTGCAGTTAGGGAGATATAGCGTCCCTGGCCGTGCTTACTGGTCCACGTATCTGTGGTTAGGTGGACCTTGCCACAGATGGCGTTGCGCAGTGCACACTTGATTTTATCGGATACTTGGTTGTGCAGGGAAGGCACGGCTCTCTTGGAGAAGTAGTGGCGGCTAGGAACAACATACTGTGGGACAGCAAGCGACATGAGCTGTTTGAAGCTGTCTGTGTCCACCACTTAAATGACAGCATTTCATAGGCCAGTAGTTTAGAAATGCTGGCATTCAGGGCCAGGGATCGAGGGTGGCTAGGTGGGAATTTACGCTTTTCTCAAATGTTTGTGAGATGGAGAGCTGAACGCTGCCGTGTGACATGGTTGAGATGCTTGGTGACGGAGGTGGTGGTGTTGGTGGTACATCCCCTGTTTGCTGGGCGGCAGGTGCCAACGTTCCTCCAGAGGCGGAGGAAGAGGCCGAGGCGGCAGCAGCAGAAGAGGCCGAGGCGGCAGCAGCAGAAGAGGTAGCAGGGGGAGCCTGAGTGACTTCCTTGTTTTTAAGGTGTTTACTCCACTGCAGTTCATGCTTTGCATGCAGGTGCCTGGTCATGCAGGTTGTGCTAAGGTTCAGAACGTTAATGCCTCGCTTCAGGCTCTGATGGCATAGCGTGCAAACCACTCGGGTCTTGTCGTCAGCACAATGTTTGAAGAAGTGCCATGCCAGGGAACTCCTTTAAGCTGCCTTTGGGGTGCTCTGTCCCAGATGGCGGCGGTCAGTAGCAGGCGGAGTCTCTTGGCGGCGGGTGTTCTGCTTTTGCCCACTGCTCCCTCTTTTGCTACGCTGTTGGCTCGGTCTCACCACTGCCTCCTCCTCCGAACTGTGAAAGTCAGTGGCATGACCTTCATTCCATGTGGGGTCTAGGACCTCATCGTCCCCTGCATCGTCTTCCACCCAGTCTTGATCCCTGACCTCCTGTTCAGTCTGCACACTGCAGAAAGACGCAGCAGTTGGCACCTGTGTTTCGTCATCATCAGAGACATGCTGAGGTGGTATTCCCATGTCCTCCTCATCAGGAAACATAAGTGGTTGTGCGTCAGTGCATTCTATGTCTTCCACCGCTGGGGAAGGGCTGGGTGGATGCCCTTGGGAAACCCTGCCAGCGGAGTCTTCAAACAGCATAAGAGACTGCTGCATAACTTGAGGCTGAGACAGTTTCCCTGGTATGCATGGGGGTGATGTGACAGACTGATGGGCTTGGTTTTCAGGCGCCATCTGTGCGCTTTCTGCAGAAGACTGGGTGGGAGATAATGTGAACGTGCTGGATCCACTGTTGGCCACCCAATTGACTAATGCCTGTACCTGCTCAGGCCTTACCATCCTTAGAACGGCATTGGGCCCCACCAAATATCGCTGTAAATTATGGCGGCTACTGGGACCTGAGGTAGTTGGTACACTAGGACGTGTGGCTGTGGCAGAACGGCCACGTCCTCTCCCAGCACCAGAGGGTTCACTAACACCACCACGACCATGTCCGCGTCCGCGTCCTTTACTAGATGTTTTCCTCATTGTTATCGTTCACCACAACAACAAAAATATTATTTGACCCAATGTATTGAATTCAAATTCAGGCCTTTTTTTAAACACAACTAACACTATCTGGCTATCTATTTAGGTACCGTATTACACTAATACAGGCACAGCAGTAACGACAGATTTAGCTGACTATAAATTTGAGGCCTAGTATTTAGGCGCTGGGTGACAGGTATAGGTTTACTGACAGAATTAGACTTGGAAATGCACAGTAGCGTGTGTGTGAAGTTATTCAGAATGACCCTATGTGCACCTTGAATCTGATATACCCTTTTAGGGATAAATTTAAAGTAGGCCTGATACAGCAGAAACCACTAAATTAGGAAATTGCTTAATTGGGAATTGTATTTCAACCCAGAACAAAAACTGTGCTTTGACGGACACTAAATAACTTGACCAGCCACACCAGTTACGACAGATTTAGCTGGATATAAATTTGAGGCCTAGTATTTAGGCGCTGGGTGACAGGTATAGGTTTACTGACAGAATTAGACTTGGAAATGCACAGTAGCGTGTGTGTGAAGTTATTCAGAATGACCCTATGTGCACCTTGAATCTGATATACCCTTTTAGGGATAAATTTAAAGTAGGCCTGATACAGCAGAAACCACTAAATTAGGAAATTGCTAAATTGGGAATTGTATTTCAACCCAGAACAAAAACTGTGCTTTGACGGACACTAAATAACTTGACCAGCCACAGCAGTAACGACAGATTTAGCTGGATATAAATTTGAAGCCTAGTATTTAGGCGCTGGGTGACAGTTATACGTTTACTGACAGAATTAGACTGGGATATGGCCAAAAAATAACCACACTATTGATGGTTAAATGCCCTTGGTGTGACAGCTTGACCAACCACACTATTGAGGGTTAAATGCACTTGGTGACAGGCGCAGCTTGCCCCTGATGTAGTATATGGCCAAAAAATAAACAGACTATTGCTGGTTAAATGCACTTGGTGTGACAGCTTCACCCTGATGTAGGATTTAGCCAAAAAACAACCACACCATTGAGGGTTAAATGCACTTGATGACAGCTTGCCCCTTATGTAGTATATGGCCAAAAAATAAACAGACTATTGCTGGTTAAATGCACTTGGTGTGACAGCTTCACCCTGATGTAGGATTTAGCCAAAAAACAACCACACCATTGAGGGTTAACCCCTTCAAGACACAGCCTTATTTCACCTTAAGGACCAGGTCATTTTTTGCAAATCTGACCAGTGTCACTTTAAGTGCTGATAACGTTAAAACACTTTGACTTATCCAGGCCGTTCTGAGATTGTTTTTTCGTCACATATTGTACTTCATGACACTGGAAAAATTAAGTCCCAAAATTAATTTTTTTTGCATAAAAAAATACCAAATTTACCCCAAATTTGGAAAAATTTGCAAATTTCAAAGTTTCAGTTTCTCTACTTCTGTAATACATAGTAATACCCCCAAAAATTGTGATGACTTTACATTCCCCATATGTGTACTTCATGTTTGAATTATTTTGGGAATGATATTTTATTTTTTGGGGATGTTACAAGGCTTAGAAGTTTAGAAGCAAATCTTGAAATTTTTCAGAAATCCAATTTTTAGGGACCACTACAGGTCTGAAGTCACTTTGCGAGGCTTACATAATAGAAACCACCCAAAAATGACCCTATTCTATAAACTACACCCCTCAAGGTATTCAAAACTGATTTTACAAACTTTGTTAACCCTTTAGGTGTTGCACAGGAGTTATTGGCAAATGGGGATGAAATTTGAGAATTTCATTTTTTTGCCTAATTTTCCATTTTAACCAATGTTTTACACTAACAAAGCAAGGGTTAACATCCAAACAAGACTGTATCTTTATTGCCCTGACTCTGCCGTTTACAGAAACACCCCATATGTGGCCGTAAACTACTGTACGGGCACACAGCGGGGCGTAGAGTGAAAGGTGCGCCGTATGGTTTTTGGAAGGCAGATTTTGCTGGACTGGTTTATTTACACCATATGCCATTTGAAGCCCCCTGATGCACCCCTAGAGCAGAAACTCCCTAAAAGTGACCCCATCTAAGAAAGTACACCCCTCAAGGTATTCAAAACTGATTTTACAAACTTCGTTAACCCTTTAGGTGTTGCACAAGAGTTATTGGCAAATGGGGATGAAATTTGAGAATTTCATTTTTTTGCCTAATTTTCAATTTTAACCCATTTTTTCCACTAACAAAGCAAGGGTTTTTTTTTTCAATTTAAGTATCTTTATTATTTTTTTCCAACTACAAGCAGTATAAAAAAGGACATCAGATCACAGGGAATGAGCACATATAACAATTACATGTAGAATGTATCGCTTACATACCATAAAGCAAGCATATATAGCGAGATGTCTATAATCAGGATAGCCCAGCTTTGATATCGATTCTCTGGCATAGATATCAAACCCCAAGCAAAACCCATCCCCCCCCCCCTCATCACCCCCCCACCCATCCCACCTGGCTTGCTGCGGCCGCCACGAGGGGCGGCGGAGTGCTCATGCCCCCCTCATAGATATTTTCTTCAATCCTTTTCAATATCAAACCTGCTTAATGTGGACTGTGTTGATAGAGTTTATCTTGTAGGGATGTATAATGATTTGTTAGGTTGTAATTTTGCCATAGTCTCCACCGATAAGTAGTCATCAGTTCTAATCCAGATATTGCTACTAGCTGTTTCCCCTCTCTATACGCCCATTCCTATGACATCGCTCAATCCGCGTCGTTTCATGCCCTCAAAATGTGTTATTCTCGTCATTAGACTTTGCCATTCATTTATTGTTGGAGATCTATCTTTCACCCACTGTCTCATGATTATCACCTTAGCCAATAAGAATCCCTTCAACCAGTACGCCTGTTCATTTTTGGTGGTTTTGTTTTTGTACTCAGGGGGGAAAAGTCCAAGCACAGCTACTTGGATAGTCAAGGGGGGGCTATTCCTACTGTTTACCGCCATTGTCTGAAATAGGCAGCCCCAAAAGGTCCTAATAGCGGGGCAGTCCCACAGCATGTGTACAAGCCCTGCGGCTACGAGGGAGCATTTCAGACAACTAAATTCCTGACCGTTATTGATGTACATTTTGGATAATAGACTTGGGGTAACATATAGACGATGTATTATTTTAAATTGTATGAATCGGTGTTGTCGTGAAAGGGAGGCCTTCTTAATGTTTTGGTATATTTCCCGCCATTGTGAGGGGTTACATTCCCCAATGTCCATCTTCCATTTATCTACACTTTTGAATTTAGTGATAGTGCTTAATTCCTCAATGAATCTCCTATATATTAGTGAAATCTTAACTTTATTCCCTACTATATTATAACAAAATAGTAAAAACCCCTGGGTAGCTCTTGTCAGAGGTGTTTTTTTGAGCGTGTATGCTGATGCGTGTTGTAATTGACAATATCTATAGTGCTCTAGTGCAGTTATTGGTGCTTGTTGTATCAGTTCCCTTATTGGTTTGATTTTCCCTTTCGTGTATATATGTGAAACTAATGTGATGCCTTTTCGAGTCCAGTATTCATTTTCGTTAAGTGTCAGAAATTCTGTTAGCGCGGGATTATCCCATAGCGGGGAGAAGTCCAAAATTTGAGGAGCACGAATCAGTACCTTGATTTTATTCCAGGCTTTCTGTAGCGCGGCCCCAATGGGGCAGGAGTAATCTGCGCGCTGAAGCAGCCCGGATTCCAATATACTAAAAATGTTATTTACGTGCTGTTGGCGTTGACCTAGGATATGGGGTAGTAATACTCCGTCCCCGGTGTTAACACACCATTGTAGTTGTGCACACAGATAGTAGATTTGAAAATGGGGCAGGCCTAGGCCCCCATTACTTGCGGCCATTTGCAAATATTGTAATTTGATGCGGACCCTTTTTCTGCCCCATATCAAATCATTTATCAAGCGATCAATCAGATTGAAGACACTGTCCTCAATCCAAGCAGGGCAGGAGCTGACCGTGTACAATATCCAAGGCAACAAAACCATTTTAATGAGCGCAATCCTATTAATCTGCGAAAGCGGAAGTTTCTGCCAAACTCTTATTTTGTCTTTTATTTTCCCAACTAGAGGGGTAATATTTAGCTGATTAAACTCCCTAATATTATTGCTAATTTTTATCCCAAGATAATCTAAGTGGTCTGTTGGGGCAATAATTCTAATCCTGAGGTCGTTCGGGGGTGGCATCCGGTTCAGGGGGAAGAGTACAGACTTTACCCAGTTTATCTCATATCCGGCAATTCTGCCGAATTCCTCTGTTATCCGCATAACATCGGGGACGCTTCTCCATCCATCATTCAGGTAGAGTAAAACGTCGTCTGCATATAAACAAATCTTATCATCCGTCCCTCTCCCCCCAAAACCCACTATACCAGGTTCAGCCCGTATCCTGCAGGCAAGGGGTTCCATAAAGATTGAAAAGAGGAGTGGAGAAAGGGGGCATCCCTGACGTGTTCCCCGCTTTAGGGAGACAGCCGGGCTGAGCACCCCGTTAACCTTAATTCTGGCAGTTGCTTCACTATATAGCAATTTAACCCATCCAATAAATTCCTGGCCCAGATTCATCCTATACATAACACGCCAGAGGAAGGGCCACTCGACCCGATCAAACGCCTTAGCGGCGTCCAATGATAGGATCGAGCGGTCCTCCCCCCCTCCAATCTGAGTATTAAGGATGGTCCGGCGTATATTGGTCTGTATCTGTCGCCCAGGAATAAACCCTGTCTGGTCTACATGGATCAGGCGGGTTATTACTTTTTTTAGCCTGTTAGAAAGAACTTTTGCGATTATTTTATAATCTGCATTAAGCAGTGATATTGGGCGATAGTCCTCCACTCTATTGCCCTTTTTCCCTTTTTTGAGGATCAGTGTAACCGTTGCTTCGGTCAACGACGGGGGCAGCTTTCCACATTTGCTAGACTCATTTAGGACCTGCAGCAATCCAGGCAAAAGTACCTCCGCATGGCGCTTATATATGCCAAATGGGAGTCCATCCGATCCAGGCACCGAAGAACCCCGGGTCTCATGCAGAGCCGCCTGTAGTTCCCCCAAAGAAATGGGGGCGCTCAAGGGGGCAGAGTCGGAGTCCGACAGCGCCGGGATCTTGACTTGTTCTAGGAAATCATCTATTTTAGTCACTGTATCTACCACGCCGGATCGATATAAATTATCAAAGTGATTAAAGAACTCTGCCACCATCTCCATTCCTCTTTCCAATGTACGCCCATCACCTGTCAGTATTTGTCTAATTCTTTGGGGGGGTTTTTGATTCGCTATAATAGAAACCAATAGTTTACTCGGGGTGCCCCCCTCGCAGAAATCTTTATAGCCCATAAAGAATAATTGATTCTGTGCTTTTTCCTTCATGAAGGTAGTATAATGATCTTTGGCAGATTTTAACTTGGTGCGCGTATTCGCATCATTCCGTACTCGAATACAGCCCTCCAAGTATGCAATATTTGTCTCCAACTTTTTTTGTTCCGCAAAGAATTCATTTTTTTTCTTTTTTATTCTAGAAAAATAAAGCCCGCGCATAAATGCCTTCATAGCATCCCAAACAAAGTGGACGTGTGCTGTACCGCTGTTCTCTTGCCAAAATTGTAAAAGTTCTTTATCTATCCCAACGGAGTCGTTTAATATGGTTAGCCAGTGTTCATTCAATCTGAACGATCTGCTAATCCCGGTTTGTTGTCCGGTCTTCATCACCAGTAAGATCGGTGAGTGATCGGAAATGCCGTGTATCTCATATGTCATTTTTAAGATAGATTCAAGCATCTGCTCATTGGCCAAGGCCATATCAATCCTGGACATAGCGCTGTACGCTTTACTAAAGCAAGAGAACACCTGTTTATTGCCATAAAGCCATCGCCAAACATCTGTTAAACCTATCTCCTCACAGAACCCACGAAGTAAGGCATGTTTTCCCTGCGCACTTTTCCGGGCAACTGAAATTCTATCCAGCGCCGGGTCAAGCACGCAGTTAAAATCACCGCATATTAATATCGGAGAACGCTCTATATTGTGCATAAAAAGCGCCAGCTGCTTTAAGACTGTCATTGTAAACGGTGGCGGAATATACAGAAAAGCAAGGACGCACTTTCTGCCATTCCATTGGGCAAAGAGGAAGATATATCTCCCATCTCTATCAATCAACTGGTCAAGCAGGGTAAAATCAATGCTATGATGTATATACACGCTGATCCCTCGGGAGTATGCCGAGAAACCAGAGTGGAATTGATGCCCTGCCCATCTCTTTATTAAGTATTCAGGGATATTAGGTGTAGCATGCGTTTCTAGTAAAGCAACTATTGCAGGGAGATGTCGAGTAATCAAATCGAAAACCACTACCCTTTTCGTTCTATCAGCCAGTCCACGCACATTCCATATCATGACTCTATTATTAGTCATATCATGAATTGTGAAGGAGGCGTCCGTCGCCCCCCAAAGGCAACCGCCACCAAGCCAGGGTGCCCCCCCACCCTCTATCCGCCCACCCCCTTTGACCCCCACCCCCCGGCAACCCCCTTACTGGTTCACTGATGCAAAGCATCGTTGTCAACCTCTTACATTTCGCCCATCCGTCCATGGGTCGCCCCCGCTGTTCCCCCACCCCTTGATTGAGTGGCATTCCTGCCACATCAACCAAGACCCGGTGTACAAACCCTGACAGAATCTAGCCATTCTAGAGTTTCTCTAGGGGAGTGAAAAAACATTACGGTATCTCTATACACCACTCTTAACTTAGCGGGATATAACATGGAATATTTAATATTTCCCTCGCGTAATCTTTTCTTAATATCAAAATATTCCCTACGCTTACTTTGGGTATCCCTAGAGAAGTCGGGGTATATCTGTATGGGGTGTCCATCAAATATAGTGTCAGCTAGATCCCTCTTGCGTCGAAGCACCCAATCTCTATCACTGGAAGAAAGTATCCTAATTAGGATGGCTCGGGGGGGGCCACCCGGCGGGATCTTTTTTGCTGGAATTCTATGCGCTCTCTCCACACATAGTGCAGGAGTATCACCGCCGGATCCTAGCGTTTCAATCAGCCATTTTTGCATAAACGCCACGGGGTTCCCCCCCTCTACCCCCTCAGGAAAGCAAGGGTTAACATCCAAACAAGACTGTATCTTTATTGCCCTGACTCTGCCGTTTACAGAAACACCCCAAATGTGGCCGTAAACTACTGTACGGGCACACAGCGGGGCGTAGAGTGAAAGGTGCGCCGTATGGTTTTTGGAAGCCAGATTTTGCTGGACAGTTTTTTTGACACCATGTCCCATTTGAAGCCCCCTGATGCACCCCTAGAGCAGAAACTCCCTAAAAGTGACCCCATCTAAGAAACTACACCCCTCAAGGTATTCAAAACTGATTTTACAAACTTTGTTAACCCTTTAGGTGTTGCACAAGAGTTATTGGCAAATGGGGATGAAATTTGAGAATTTCATTTTTTTGCCTAATTTTCAATTTTAACCCATTTTTTCCACTAACAAAGCAAGGGTTAACAGCCAAACAAGACTGTATCTTTATTGCCCTGACTCTGCTGTTTACAGAAACGCCCCATATGTGGCCGTAAACTACTGTACGGGCACACAGCGGGGCGTAGAGTGAAAGGTGCGCCGTGTGGTTTTTGGAAGCCAGATTTTGCTGGACAGTTTTTTTGACACCATGTCCCATTTGAAGCCCCCTGATGTAGAAACTCCAAAAAAGTGACCCCATTTTAGAAACTACGGGATAGGGTGGCAGTTTTGTTGGTACTAGTTTAGGGTACATATGATTTTTGGTTGCTCTATATTACACTTTTTGTGCGGCAAGGTAACAAGAAATAGCTTTTTTGGCATCGTTTTTTTTATTGTTATTTACAACATTCATCTGACAGGTTAGATCATGTGGTAATTTTATAGAGCAGGTTGTCACGGACGCGGCGATACCTAATATGTATACATTTTTTTTATTTATGTAAGTTTTATACAATGATTTCATTTTTAAAACAATTTTTTTTTTTCGTTTCTCCATAGTCTAAGAGCCATAGTTTTTACAGTTTTGGGGCGATTATCTTAAGAAGGGTCTCATTTTTTGCGA